>NW_028139421.1:0-45275 GCF_965202585.1 Thalia democratica
CCTAATCAAAAAACAACTATATTGAGTCAGACTTATGAAAACACGATATCCTAAGTTAAACTTTATTTTTAAATATCTATGTTCAAAGTAATAATTTTTTTCTTATTTTTAGTTAGTTGTAAAAACTATTTTTACAGTAAATATAGTGTTAACCTTCATCGTAGGCCTTGCGTTTGTATTTCAAATGATGATACTAAGAAAAGCCAATTGCAATTAACAAAACAGAAACCATAAAAAATAAGTAGCAGGGACTTTTACATAAGGGACTAAATAAAAAACATTATAAACAAATCTAATTAGAAATAGTTATATAAAGTAAAACATATACATTTTTATTAGTAAATCAATTTTTTTTTTACTATCAGTTAATAAAACAGCAGCATTTTCATAGCTGCCAAAATATAAGTATTTATAAACCAAGGGTTGCAAAGTTCTGTGCTTTTTAAAATTACACTGTCAAAAAATTTTTAGTTTTATTTAAAGTGCAAAATTAACTTAAAACTGCTAGATTTAAGAAAGCTTAGTATGTAACTGCTCTGCTTTAAAAGTAAGAATTCATTTCAAGATTTTATATAACTATATTTTATTTTTATTTTAAGATCTAAAATAGATAGCTGTAAGAATTATCTATTTATAACTGATAGTGAATAAAGTTTGTATGAAGGGTAATACTAATTTTTAAAACAAAGTTAAGTTTACTCGCTTAATAAAATAAAAAACTGTTTTTGAAAGAACTCGATTTAATCTAATTTTTTCCAAAATTCCTAGGCTAGTTTTTATAACTTGAAAAATATTCAGAATTTATTTTTGTATTAAGTCATTTTTTATTAGTATGATATTAAGGATTCAAATAAGATTCATATTTAATTCAGCTTTTGGCTTTATATACTACAGCTGTTTAAAACTCAGGCTAGTTTTAAGTTGTCCAGGCTTACTTTTTGGCTTAAAAGCAAACTTTCTGGCAAACCTGTAATACTTAATTGTGCTCGAATCATGATAAACAAAGCTTTGTATATTAATTAAACTTTTACTTAATTTCTTGAGATGTTTTTAACAAAATCTATGACATCCTTTTTGTCAGAGTAAGTTTAGTCCCTGACAAAGATTGCCTTAATCTAAGTTCAGACTCCAGTCAACAAATTCCCTTGTATACTAGAGAGCTTTACATCTGTGCTCTTAATATTTTAATGTAGAGAAAAATACATTTTAAAAGATCATATTAAATGGTTATGTACTTTAAATATTTTCTTCAAAAAACCACTGACTCGGGAGTTAAAAAAAAGCTTTACGTAAAAAACACTACTACATTTTTTTTTATAATCAAGCAACTATTTGTTTTATTATCTTTATTAAACACTTCCCTAAAATTCTTTTTATGTTTAAAAATAAAACTGTTTAATTTTGATACAGTTTTTCTTATAACTCAGGTAACACTCAGTTAGTAAGCAAAAACACCCTTACTATGATTACTTTTTCTAAAATTTATAAATTTGTTTTGGTTTTGTTAAATATATCCAATTTGTTAAATGGATGAAAATATAAACTATTAGTCTTAATTGAAAAAATTAACAACTGATGATAGATTAAAACAACAGCAAAGTTAAAAGAAGAGCATTAAAGTTTAATAATCATTTTATAAATGTGTTAGAAAACTTTAGTTTAACTCCAAAAAATTTATTTTTAAAATTCATATAATAAATAATCAGTGAACTTTTAAGAAAATATTAACACTAACAGTATTACTTTTTGTTAAACAGATTAATTCTTCCCAAAGTCTCAAATAGATAACAAATTAATAGTAACATAGTTGAATTCGAACTATAGTTATCATACAAGGTCTTCAGAAAAAGATTTTTTACCTAGATTCAACAACTATAATGGTCACAAATTGCTAGCCTAACCAGAAAAAAAAATTATGGACTAAAGTACAGTCATATTTAAAAATCTGAAATCTTTCTGGAAAGTTATAGGTTGAACTAAATTGTTATTTATTAAATATTTATAATTAATTTTAACTTTAAAAGTTTAAAATGTATATTCTTGCTTCAGTTTAAATTAATTTAATTAGCTTAAACAATAAACATTAAGAAAAAATTACAGTTTACAACAATATTTAATGAACATGAGAAACAAATATTTATTTTCAAACATTAAATTATATATAAATAAATCACTTAATCTAACAGTTCCAGTTAAAGTAATTTAGCTAAACATGAAAAAAAAATGAGAAATAGATAATAAGTTTTTAAACAAATTAGTAGCAGACACGAACAATTACTTTTCAACTTAGTTAAAATAATAAATTGTAAAACTTTGACCATTCTAATACTCTAAAAATAACATGGAAATGTGTTAATGGTTTCGTTTTTAAATAAGAAACCTTCAGAGGTGTAAAATCATTCAGAATTTTTTTTTAAGTGTTTTATTAGCTAACTTAAAATAAAAAAATTACTTATTAAATTATGTTTATTTTCGTTATTACAAAAATATTAAATATATATATTTTAAATACTAACCTAACAGACGGATATGCAATTTACGTAAAATACATTAAAGCAAAACTATATACAATGGTTTTTTTAAAACGTTTGTTCTATTATTTCTATGGATCGCACAGGAAATTAGTTAAAATACGCCTATTGTCCTTATACCTAGCACTTTCAGCAATTATTCCAATAACCCCTTGACTTAAAAAAGTCTATGTACTTTTTTACTTGTGTCTATTTCGTGAACATAATATCTTAATTCATTTCGACACGTGGTCACGAACTATCCGATCAGACAAAAGTGCACAGCTTTAAATATTTTGAAACGAACCAAGGTTTTCAGCGTCCAAATTTAGAAGACTTAGCGACTAGTACCCTGCAGCACACCAGTGAAGTGGAACCAGCTATATAAAGCTGTCAATGTTTTTCATAATTTGTACATAGTAAAACTTTTGTTTTTTTATGTTGTATATAATTAGAATGTTTCTAAAAATGTCTTTTTTAAATACATACAAAAAAGCTTTAATTACAAACTATCCCGCGCTCTATGTCGGTCTGAAGTATTTGGCATTAACAAAGATTTCTCTAAAACTACTGCGAATCTGGCATCTGTCAAGAATGTCGAACCTGATGCAGGAATTACCCATGAAACAGAATACGAATTTATCCCGGAGAGCAACATATTTTTGGAAAAATAAAAAGCCATGTGCCTTTTAATTTTTAAAAATAACCCTTATTTCATTTCTAAAGGCTGTTTTTTTATATTTTTAATATTTTTAAGATATCAATATTGATTTAAACAAAAAATAATAATTTTCTCACTAGAATTTTTGCTTTATGTTATAACATATTATAGTCACATAACTATACTACATAATTGTTTATACATTTATACATTTAACTAAAATACACAAAATAAATTTTGCTTGGAACAATTGTTTCTGCGTTTAATATAATATATATATAAATTAAACTAAGTAATTTACAACCATCGATTGTAGATCACGCATTAAATAATATATATCTAGTAAGACATTAAAGTAATTCTGTTAAAGTGTTGTTTTTGATCCTTTTTTGATTTAATAAAGTTGTTTCAACATTGAAAAAAACATAATACCTTTAAAATGCATCGAACGAGCATATTAAACTAATTGTAAAATTAGAACAAATAATTATTTATTTATTTATTTTTTGTTAATGTATTTTTTGTTAAAAGTTAAAGACTTGAAGTTAAGCTAAAAATATATCACTCAAGCACAGATTTTGGAAAATTTTTAGTAAGATATAAAAGTTTTCTAAAAGTATTACTTTTAACTGTTTGCATTAAAAAAAAAGTGTTAAAACATTATAATACGTTGTTAGTTAAATACTTATGTGTTGTAGAGTGATCTACCGGATCTAAAGATTAGGATCCAGCTGGATCCGTATGTATTTTTAAATTCAAAATACGGCTGAATCTGTGTATCTGGTATATTGCTAGTACAAGTAGAACAAAGTATAATAAAGAAATTAGTTTAATTACCTACCACTTTGTACGTACTTACTGTTGAACTTGTTATTTTAGAGATGGGTGAGTAACCGTAGGAGAAAATTCAGGGATGTTTGTGTGAACCGCACAAGGGAAGAATTAGTTAAAGAGTACCTGCCTTTAGATAATGATAATTATTAGAAATTTGTTTATACATTACAAAATTTTGTGTATAAAAGTTTTACAATATTTGTTATTTTTCACAGGTCACTGTTTGAACTTTCTCTATCCAGCTTAACACTCATAAACTGACATTCTGGAAGGTTTGTTTAGTTTGTACCGAATATAAAAATAAAAACTTAAATTTTTTTTTTGTTTATTTGCTCATGAACTAGAAACTAATTAAAATATTCTTTATAAATGTTGAAAAGAATGCACCATAACCTAGTCAAAATCAATTTCAACCGGAACCAGTTTTATAGTTATAATTAGATAGTCACGTTATTTTTAAAAATACAAAGTTTTAGAATTTTTTGATAAACTAAAAAATATTATTAATAAAAAAGATTTTAAATCTGCTCCAATTTCATTTTTCATTAAACTTATTTTTTTAATTTATGTGGCTTTTTAGAGTTATTTTGATAGTAGAAAGACTTTATGAAACTAAAATGTTTTTAATTGTTTAACTAGTGTTTTTTTAAGTACTTAGTGTTAACTGATTGTTTGAACTTTTCGAATAATTTTTTCATTAAGTTAAAATAAACGTTTAAACAAGAAAAATGAATTGTGCTAATCTAATTACAGTTTAAGCAAGTTTACTTAATTCTAATATTTTCTTTAAATTCTGGAAATTAACTTTATAGAATTGAACAAAACAATCTCGAATTGCTTACTTAGTTTTAACTCCACACCTAGAAGTTATTGATTAAATAACTTTTATAAGATTGTAAATTACTTTTAAGTATTTAGAGGTTTTTCAGTGTTCAGTTTTGTTATAATAAAACAAAAAGAATAATATAAGACTACTTTTAATTTTAAAGTTTAATATTAGACTACTTTTTACCATAATTCTAAATTGAGTTTTATAGATAACTATATACTTCTGCGGAAATGCTAATTTACATAAAAATAAAACTTTATTTAAAGTTTGTTTTTACAGTATTATGACTAATGACAAATACTGCTAAACAGAGTATTACTGTAGGTAAATCATAAATATTTGTTATACCAATTAATAATCTTAAAAATATTTTATTAAATTTAGAAACCAACATACTAGCTTTAGTTATGGTCTGTGCTTATCTAAAGCTATTGATAGCATGTTTTAGCGGAAAGAAAATATTTTTTTAATAAAGATAATTCCGTTAAACACCTTATATGGGTAACAGTCTAGAATGCACAAGCGTCAATTGCACAAGGGGGTCTAAATTTCACGACTTCACGAAGATACTTTGATTACACGAAGATATAAAATCACCGTCGCAAATTTGTTATAAGCTATTTCTGTTTATTAAACGATTAAAAAAATCACTAAAAAAGTTTAGTCTAAGGACCTGGTGTACAAGAAGCTATCACAAAATAAATTCTGTTTTAGTATGTAAAACAAATAAATAATTCGAAAACTATTTAAAAGGTTATAAGTTACTTATAGATGTTATTATATTTTGTTTAAACTGTAAGCTTATTGACTTTTATTAGTTTAACGACCATTATAGTTGTTCTCATACATCTAGATTATCAAAAAGTTGTCAAATCATCCAATAGTGTCACTAAATCTGTTTACTAAACATTTTATAATATTGCATCAAAGAATTTTGTAATCAGTATCAGCTAGTTTTCTCAATCTGTAGAAAATTTAAAACAGTTTGTTAACTTATTTAAACAGTGACAGGAAAAAAAAAATTAAAAATTTTTATCTCAATTTACTTCTACTTTTATTATGCTTGTCACATAACAACAATAGATAAATAATAGAACTAATTCCTCTTAAATAACTTAATACTTTTATTATTTAGTTTATTCCCATCTCTTATCAGTTAAAATGATTTACTTCAATGCATAGTAATAAGTACAAAAACTTTATATAGTTTTAAACATTTTAATTCCAGCAAATATTTACTGCTTATTAATTTTAATTAATATAACATATTTTACTTATATAAAGAAGGCAGCTTCAGAGTTTAGTATTCAATTTAAGTTTTTTTTTTGTATGTTAGGTAATTTTTCATTAGAATTAGCAGAAAAGCTAAAAAATCTTAATTTTTGTTCTTTAGCAACCAACCATTTTTTTATCTTTTAGTTGCTTTTTTAATCTATACAGAAATTAAATAAAAATTAGATAACTGTTATAAAATAAAAGTCTTAGAGAATTGTTTTATTTAAAAAAATAAATTTAATTGACTAATTTGCTTTTAAAAGTGGTGAATTTATTAAATATACTGGTTAGTAGAATTACACACTTTGATTTGTTCACTTTTCAATAAATAATAAATTACTTACGCTAAAACTTTTAAATTTATTAAGGTTTAAATTATTTTTTTTGTATAATGAGGCAACAATATACTTAACAGTAAGCATTATGCATTGTATCATATTTATTTATTACGTTTTTCTAAAAATTTTTTTTATTCCTTCCTATTTTCATAAGAAAAGTTTAGCTTAATGGTTTGCTAAAAAATTATTATATTTTACATATATAAAACACAATTATAATGTTTTTACTGGGAACGGGTCACTTTTGCACGAGCGTCACTTTTGCACGAGGGGACACTTTTGCACGAGGGTCACTTTTGCACGAAGGGTCACTTTTGCACGAGGGGACACTTTTGCACGGCGACTCTTTTGCACGAGCGTCACTTTAGCACGAGGGGACACTTTTGCACGGTGACACATTTGCACGGAAGATCACTTTTGCACGAGGGGACATTTTTGCACGGCGACTCTTTTGCACGGAGGGTCACTTTTGCACGGCGTCACTTTTGCACGACAATTTTTTTTTTTTAATTAAATTTAAAAATTTTTTAACTTAAATAATATTCGCTTTTAAACGCAAGTTCTTTTAAATAATTAAAACCTGGTAGTTTTTTAATGAAATTTTAATGTAAAGTTATTATTTGAAGTTTTACGTAGAACAATATAATAACGTACCACAATTCATTAGTTTATATTTATTAGCTTAATTTAAATAAACTAGTTAAATACACATTTTTAATTTGAATAAAAACAACTTTGAATACATTAAATGAAAATAATCTGAATTTTGTTACTTTTTAAAAAGAACGATAAACTTAATTTAGTAAGGCTTCAAAGCACGAACTTTGAGTATTATTTTTACTTATTTTCTCTTGATGTTATAATTAGCAATATATAGCAATTAAAAAATATTTTAATTTATTTTTATTTCAAACAATCCTTAAATTAAAAAAAAATAATTAGTTACTTTATGAAGTTTAAAGGTATTTCAAATCTTACCTGATGTTTATTTTAATTTTTAATTTAGCTTAAGAAGAAAAAAAAGAATAAAATAGCGCATTTTTCATGGTTTAAGCTTAGATTATTTCATTACAATAATGTTGCATGATCATGATAAGCCAATGAGAGAGTAACATTTGAAAGTTTGAACTTATGGTCATCAAAAGTATCAAGAGATGCTTACACCAGCATTCCATGATCATGAAATAAGCCAATGATAGCCTAACGTTAATGTCCTTGGATCGTTAGATTTTTATTTTTGTTGTTAGTCAATGCATTTAAATACTTGATGTTGATCGTTCTACATCAAAGCGTAAATAAAAATAAGTTTGTGGTTAAAATTTTGCTTTTTATGTTAACCTATAAATTTTATATCAAGTTTTGTTTTTATCTTTGTTATATTAGATAAACTATTTGTGTTGTTTTATTTTTTCTTTATGTGTCTTCCAGTTTAAGTGGTCCAGGTTTTGATGCCTAGGTTCATCATATGGACAATAAACTTGTAACCGTATAGTATAATATATAAAAAGACATAGTTGTTGATTAATATGTTAAAATTCAAAATAAACTATAACAACTTACTTACACTTAAAGTTTTTTTTTTCTCCTAGTTTCTAAACAAATTAACTTTATTGTCCCTGGTATGAATCTTATATATATGATTTTGCTTAATCTTTTCGTTAGTTTATTTCTAACATTAACTTTTACTGAATAAGATTTTAGATCTTTCATTTTTTGCCTTTAATATAGGTATATTATAAAACTTTAGTTTTCAGTTTCTTTTTATGTTACAGACTTGGTAGTAGCTAAAAAACTTTTAATTGGCTTGCATGCAAAATTGATTTTCCGTGCAAAAAAGTCATCGTGCAAAATTTCATCGTCAAAATTGATGTTGTGCAACAATGTTGCTGTGAAAAATTGTTATCTAGAAAAAATGTCCCCGAGCAAAAGTGTATCCTCGTGCAAAAGTGTCACCTCGTGCAAAAGTGACCCTCCGTGCAAAAAAGTCGCCGTGCAAAAGTGTCGCCGTGCAAAAGTGACCCCTCGTGCAAAAGTGACCCTCCGTGCAAAAGTGACGCCGTGCAAAAGTGTTCCCTCGTGCAAAAGTGACCCTCCGTGCAAAAGTGACGCCGTGCAAAAGTGAATTGTGCTAAATTGACGCTCGTGCAAAAGAGTCGCCGTGCAAAAGTGTCCCCTCGTGCGAAAGTGACCCTTCGTGCAAAAGTGACCCTCGTGCAAAAGTGTCCCCTCGTGCAAAAGTGACGCTCGTGCAAAAGTGACGCTCGTGCAAAAGTGACACCCACCCAACTGTATCTGATCCCTCTTTTTTTTCTTAGATAAACTATTTCATTCATAATCTAAAGAAACTCCCAGTTGTTAGTTTTTCTATAAAAGTTTGCCATATTAGACAAATATTTGTTTTTGGGAGTAAGATTTTTATTTATGTATACGCTTTTAATACTATCATCTAATGAATTAATTTTAGCTTTAGCAAGATTCTTTTTACTAATATATATATATATATATATATGTATTTTCTTTTATTAATATTTTTGAATCTAACCAGAAAAGAACTTTAGATTACTTTATTTTTATTACCTTTATTTACTAGTTGTCTTTCTGACTTAATATCTTGTTCACACACCAGAGGGTCAACTTTTTTCATGACCTTCACTGCAACATCAACTACATTTTCATTCTTCTTAAAAGGCACTTCGACATTCCTACTTTTTAAATTTCTTTCAATGTAGTCAAGCTGTAAGCTTGAATTACTGATCTTCTTCTTCATTTCTTTCAATCGAACATTTAATCTCTCATTTTCTAACTTAACATTTTCTTTTTTTGGATTTCGGTCAATTTTCTATCATCTTCTTAATATTGAGGAATTCTGTTATTCAACCATTTTTATTAATTTATTTAATTTTTTATTTATCTCCTTTCTTAAATAATAAGAACAAATTGAAAAGTGTTTCAGTGAAAATTACTTTGATAAAGGGATCAATAAAGTATAATTAATATCATTACGCTGCGTAATGAATATCATGTTAGAAAGAGTCTAATAATATAAGAATTCTGAATACTAAACACTTTTTTTTTCTATTATTCTAAATTTTATTCTCGAATACTTTTGTTATATTAAATACCATAAATGAAACTATTATACCTTATGAATATACAATGGCAAGGCTGTTAAATATAATATTAATTTCATCAAATATTATTTTACTACTAAAACTAGACTTGCTTTGATTTAAATAATTATTTTTGTGAATAGGCCAAAAAGCTACCTTTGAAACTGCCAGAAAAAAGATATTTTGTTTTATTTTATTAGTTGAAAATTAAACATATTAATTGTTTTAAATAGTTTTTTTGAGATCCCTGAAAAAAGAATAAAAATAAAGAGCCTAGATTATTTTCTGAAAAGATGTATACTCAGATATTTTCACATCTTTATAGATTTAGCTGTTATGTTTTATTCAAAATGTTATGTTTAAATTATAAGATGATAAGACTAACTATTTACTTTTGTTTGACTAGCTGTAAGCTGAAAGATATTTAAAAGTAAATGTGAGGAAGTTTGTAAATTAGTTTGTAAAAGTAAAGTTTATGCTTAGTAGCTTAACTTTACTATATAAAATGCTTAAACAGTAAAAAAATAATAACAACTCAATGTTTTAAACTATATAAATAAGTTTACTTAAAAATAATTACTTTTATGAAATGTAACATTGATGGTAGTTGCTTATTTTTTCAGTCTTCGTGTTTATTGAAAAAAAATTAAAATAACTTTCTTATATTTTTTTTGCATTTGATTGTACTCTAAAGTAAAATTGTTTAAAAAAATATTACTTTGTTTTAATTTAACAGTGTAAAATTTTATTTAATAATGTTAGAAGTGTCTATAATGGAATATCCATTTTAGTCCTGTTCCATTTAGTTGAACATCAAATATCAATAAATTAGTCAACCATAAATCACGTTAATCTGAAAAAATAAAATTTTTAAGATACATCTACACCAGCCTCAAAGTGATTGCAGTGAGTCAAGATGTTTGCAGATGTAGTTGCAGATATTGTCTTAACTATAATTTTAATTATTTTTTGTGAAGTTGTTTTTTAAATAGTAATTGGTACTTATATAACTGATGTTTCTATTTGACTTCCACTTAGATTAGATAAACTTTAAGTATGTACCTATTAGATTTAATTGCTGTGTAAAGTTTTGAGAACATTCAAACTTTTTACTTAAGTATGATGTTTTTAATTTCTTCCTGTTTGATAACTTCTTTAATATTAAAGATAACAACCATAAGTGATGCCTAATTTGTATAAGAAGTATAAAATAGCTTTGAGTGTTATTTAATATTAGTTAAGTTTGCGATATAATTGAGGTTTTTAGTTTAATGTCTTATATAATAATCCTACATTCCGTCTTCGAGGTTTAAAATCACCAGTTGATTAACAAAACAATTAAATAGACTAAAAACAGTTTTTTAACCAAAAAAATTACTTTTATTTTAGGTTTTATAAAGCAGTATTTATAACATCTCTATCTTATATTAATAAATGTCTGACATTTTTTTTCATAGTTGATTTTATTAAGCAGTAGATTTAAAGAAGTTTTCCAATAAAGCTTGCATTTAAAATGTCAGAAAAATTATTTACATTTACTATTTGCTCTCTTAAAAACCCTTTAGATTTAACAAGAAAACGGGTTGAAAAAATCATCAGGCAATAAGGTTTCATATTGACAAAAATACCAAAGGGAAATTTAAAAATTTTTACAACAAAGGGTGTTTTACCACTATAATTCTACTAAGTCCATAAAGAACTAACAAGTTTTTAGTCCACAAAGTCAAACTACAGCTAAATAACTTTAAGTGCACTAAGTCACCATAGAACTGGCTAAACATAAATTAACGAAGTCAAAAAAGGAGCCCAAAATTTTTAAGCAAACAACGATATTAGAAAACTGACAAAATATAAATCCAAATAACTCACAGCAGCAATGAAAATGTATGAGTAATAGGTCACAAAATTTGGGGTCCTATTTTAAATTACAGTAAGTCCTGTTTAGTCATGCAGGACTCTTGAATGTAAATAGCATCATAGAAAAAAAAACAAACTTTATTAGTAAATTATAAAGCAAAGACCAGTAACATGCTGAAAATTTTTTGGAAAATGTATCATAAGGGTTGGCATATTCATGACAGTTTAATGATGTTTTTATTTGAAAAAGTTGTTTCCATTACATTGTTAATGAAGTTTTTTAGCCTATTTAATGAACATTTTTTTAATCAAATATTCTGAAAAGGGTTTTAGACAATTTTGAGTATTATAATTTTTTTAAATCTAAGTACTTTAAATTGTTTTTTTTTCACATTTCATTTTCTTTTTAATTTTTACTTAAGGTATCCTATTTAACTATTTTTAAACTAATTTTTATTGTGTAGATTTTATCATTTTATGTTTTTTTCAGCTATTACTTTAAATAGCTATGGGAAGTTGCATTGTTTGACTGTGACAAATATTTTTTAGAAGAAGAGATAAATGAGATTTTTTTGATCAAAAAGGGACAGGAAAGGTAGAGATAGATTCTACTTGAAATTGTCAGTTTCACTGCTCTTAAATTTAGTTGAACATCAAATATTATAAAGTCAGTCAATCAGAAAGCAAGTTGAACTGAAAAATGTTAAATGTTTTTTACATACATCAATATAAACCAGCCACAGTGAGATTTCTGTTAGTTCTAGTCAAGACCTTCCAGATGTAGTTGCAGATTTTGTCTTTACTTTTATTTTAATTTTTTTGTTATGTTTAT
The DNA here is from genome assembly GCF_965202585.1 of Thalia democratica. Lineage (NCBI taxonomy): Eukaryota > Metazoa > Chordata > Thaliacea > Salpida > Salpidae > Thalia > Thalia democratica. Next base: position 12,247 of record NW_028139421.1, read on the forward strand.
ATATATATATATATATATATATAATTTGTTCAAACTAATTTATTTAAATATATATATATAGGCAGAACTTATGTAATTAACGTCTTGACTCGACTTCCAATTAAGTTATTCATTTTTTAAGTCTTTTTCTCTTAGAACTAGTTGTTGTGTAATGTTTTGACAACGTTTAAGTATTTTACTGAAGTATGTTGTTTTTAATTTTGTAGTGTTTGAAATGATTTTAAATAAAAAATATAACCACCGAAAGTCATGCTTAGTTTATATAAGTTAATAAATAAGCTTATAGTATCATTTAGTATAAGTTTAGTCAGAATCATATTTATGGTATATAGTGTGGTTGTACACTTTACTATAACCAAACAAGCTAAATATTTAAGTAACTTAGATTTATGTTTTAATTAATATTTTAAAATGCTTAAAACTTTGATAATTAATATTAAATAGACATATTTATATTAAAAAGCTACATTTACATGACAATAATAAAAAATTTTACGGTTGGTTTAATTCATATTTTTTATAAAGTAAAGTTTGTAAGAGTATATCGAAGTTTATTAAACGTTTTTTTAAAGTGAACATAATTCTTAAAGCTTTACCTATTCAGTCATAAAACGAACTATTGACATTATATAAGTATACAACTGTTACCATCAAAATATATGCAGGTATATAAAGTGAAATTATTTGTTGCCTTACAACTACATATTTTTATACTATTTTATGAGATTTCCATGAGTTTTGCTACAACTAATTTTGAAGTTATAAGTAATTTACGTTTGAAAATTGAATAATGAACTTTAAGTTTTTTTTATGTGAAAAATTCTAATGAAGTTTTAATTTTTGTTAAGATTTAATTAAGAAAAAAAAATATTGAAAATGGACGTACTCACAAAGAGCACTAACAAATCATTCAAGTATAACCATAAAATGCTTAATACTAGCTCAGATGAATACAAACTTGTCAAGTGTTTTTTTGATACAAACTGTAGTCAAGCTAATGCAATCTCAGATTTCAAAGTATACAGGATATTTGAAAATAATGAAGATCTTACTGTAGCTAATAAATCAAGTAACAACTTAATGTTGCTGCATGGTACGAATGAAAAAAATGTGGAAGGAATACTAAAAATAGGTTTCATTAACTCTAAAGAAGGAAAGTTCGGACAAGGAGTGTACATGACCGATTGTTCGGACGTTGCCTTTCGTCGATGTTTGGTTTCAAGAGACACAGGAAATATACTTGATAAATATGTATACAAATACATATTTGTCAACGAGGTTCTTGAATCACAAAAGATAAAAGTAGTCAATCACAAATTTTATGCTTGTAATAAAGTTGACACTAAACCTGAAGATAAATTTCAAAAACATGAAATGCGGAGAAGTAAGCAGTTAAGTGAAAAAGAATACAAGGTTGATGCTCAAGGAAGAAGATATAGGAATGTTTCTCACGATTGGGTCATTATGCATGATGAATATTTAGCAGATGAGAGTATAACTATACCTAGATATCTGATTAAATTAAAGTAAAATAAATATTTCATGAAAACGTTTTAACGTTTAAGAAAATTCTCTTCAGGTTTTCAAAATATTTCCTGATTTTTAGATTTACACATTATTTGGTCTTTTTTATAGATTATTATTAAGTTGAAGGTCAAAAAACGGCGTCAAGTAGTATAACAACATTAAAAGGACATCTTAAAGCTTCTTAAATGTGATTTTAATAAAAATAATTTCTAATGGTGACATAAAAATTATATCTATACGGTATACTTTTTGAGTCAAGTCGCTACTTAACATTACTAATTTTTTGAATATTCTAGGTTTTTCAGATGTTTTAGTGATTTTTGTTAAAAACTTTAGTTTTTTTCTCACTTTCCAGGTTTTTTCAGGTGTTTTTTAACCTAAATTGTCAAATTACTGGTTATTCCAGGAATCAAGGTTTTTTGACAACTCTAATTTACTATATAATTATTTGTATCTAAGCTTACATATATGTATTTAAAATAAACTTTAGTTACATTATAACTAGTAATTTAATTAGTTATTAATTACTAGTAATTTACAAAATAGGTGTAAAATTTCAGCTAACTTTTTTCTTTAGTTACTGTATATTTCGCTATTGTTTTAGCTACATTAAATTTTTACATGGTAATCTAAAGTAATTATGTATATATATATATATATATATGTTGAAAATATAACTACTTATTATAATAACCTCCCATTGTGTTATAAATGTTACCATACTCTTTTCAAACTTATTCTTGTGTCGCTGAAAAACAAAAATAAAAGTATGTTTGAGTTGAATATTTTTGTTAATTGTAAATTAAAATGCTTACTAACGTTTAACACAGTTTAACTGCATGTGTTTTAAATAACGTCTTTTTTTAAGTGTTTTAAGCAAACTTAAACAATAAAATCGAAAAATGTTTTGTATTTGGTAAGCATGAAAAATAATGCTTTTTTTCGGAAAACAAGATAATGAGCATATTACAACATAATATAAAATGCAGGCCGTTCGTTGGTAACCACTTATTTATAATAAAAACTGTGTTTCAAATAGTTTAAAAGTTAAAATAAACAAGCAAAAGTGTTTAAAAGTAATTTTTATGTAACTTTTTTGTTTTTTTGAAGTAAAGTAAATTTTAGAAAGTAGGCACTGATATTTTTGTTGACTTATTTTAAATAAAGTAAACTAAAGCTTAACGTCTGTGGTTCAACTGCTAAAACAGGATATATTTTAAATGCAAAAGTTGATACTATACTTATTTAAGAATAATTTAGGTTACTTAAGTTAGGTTACTTAATGAAAATTGTAAAACTATAAATTTTCAGAACACAATAAGTTTATAGATATTATAGAATTTTCATCACAGTGCATAATTTATAGCTTATTAAATTCATTAAATTTAAGTAGTGAAAATATAAATTTATCAAAAATTACTTAAACAAATTTTTTTTTAAAAAGTAAATTCAAAAGGAATATAGTTAAAAATTCATTAAAAGTTTTAGCTAGGACTAAACTATATTTTCACAAAAGGTCATGTAGTGCAGTTTAGTTTTGTGCTTAAATTATATGTAAACAGCAACAACATTTAAAACGAGCTAACACATGTCTTTATCTAAAAGTATAAAAATATAGATATAAACAATTAAATTTATAAATTTTATATAAGCGTTTGATAAAACACTTGTTTACTACAAGTTCAGTTTTTAACCTTTAACTCAAGTTTTTTTTTTAATATATAACCAGAAAAGTATAAAGCTATTAAAATGATAAAATATGAACAGATGCAGCATAAAATACAAAAATAAAATATTCTGTCTAGTTGAGTTGATTTTTTTTTTGAATTTACTTAAATGTCGATTATTGAAAAGTTTAAAATAACACAAAAATTTAAAGTTGTAAAGTTTGTAGTAAAATTGATAATTTTTAATGTTAATCGAAAAAAAATATATAGTAGCTTATTAAACAACGGTAAAAACATTAGGGACTAGATCCTAGTTGTAATAATTTTGTGTTGGTTGTTTTATTTGCGTTAGAAGAAAATTATATAACAGTTATCGTAGTGTATATGATACTTTTTAAATTGTCCATTTTTAGTTTCTGATAATTAATCTTGAATTAGTCATATTTATTCTATTTCTTAAACCATGTTTTTAATTTTCAACTGCTTTTCTAATGAAATATTAACAATATAAGCAGTTATATTTAGTTGACTAAATTATTCACGAGTCCTGTTTTATTTTTTTTTTTGCTAAACCCATGAAAAGCTTTGTAAACCAGTATCTCTAAAAGCGGACTTATTAATGATTATATTTAATTGAATATTCGATAAAAAAAATAATAAAATCTTCATAAAAAATAGTTATTTGATTGTTACTTAAAAACTGTATTTAATTTTAGTTATTAGTATTTTTGATATATTTGTAGATATCATACTTAAATATTTCGTGAACAAGAACTTTTGATTGGAATTATTTTCATAATTTTTCAAGTAACTTCTCATAATTTAACTAATTAAGTATAATATAAAAAACACCAAAAATCTTGACTTGTTATTTTCTTCATTTAAACAAGTTTTTAATTTTTTAATTTTGTTTTCAATTAATAAGTAACTAGTGTTTAGGTTTAAATTTAATTTTTAGATTATAAAAATTATGAAAATATGACAAATTCTTTTATTGTTAGTTATAAGAGAAAAGATAACTTTTAAATTACATAAAAATAACTATTTAAAATGTTAGAACTTTTTTTCTGGATGTTACTAAAATAAGTTCTCCTAAAAACTTCTAAAGTAAAATAAAAAAATTATAGTTATTGTACATCAAGTCAAAAAAGAATAAGGAAATATATTTCGACATTTATCAAACGGAAATAAAAGAAAGTTTTTTTTTTCTTTCAGTTTCATAAAGATGAGAAAGATGATAAAGACAAAACTACTGAACTGTAGTCAAATTTATTGTATATATTATTAATTATTAAAAAAAAAAAATATTCCATCATATATTTTACCTATTTCCCTCATTCAGGGTGGCTTCTTGTTTTTGGCAAATTTTCTCCAAATTTTCAAAATTTCTTTCAGGTTTTAGAATGTACACGTTTTTGGGTCTATTTTTAGTTTGAAGTTAAATTTAAGGTTAAAACTGTGTTAAATATTATATCACAAGTGAAAGATTACTGTAAAGCTACTTAGTTGTGTTTTAATAAAAAAAAATTTGGTGACAACAATTTTTTTTATCTATATGATAGATTTTTGGTGTCAAGTCAAAATTTTACTACTTGAAATTGTATAAATTGTTTAAAAATTCCAGTTTTTTTTAGCCTAAAATGTCAAATTCTAGGTTTTTCAAGATTAGAGGCCACCCTGCTCGTAATAAAACATCGAAAGCTTACTTTGCCAAATTAGTTGTTTAACACAAGCATCATTCCATTTACGGTACAACTTTGACGGTATTTACTAAAGTTCTTTAGCTTTGACGCACATCCACATCCTTATCGTTACTTCTACAATAATGTTTTATACATCATCTTTTAGCTTAGAGCAGTGCTTCTGAACCTTTTTCTAATGGCGGAACCCTTTTTTAAAGTTCAATTTTTCCACGGAACCCCTAATTTAATTTAATATAAAATGTTTAATATAATACTTCCTGCAAAAACAAAATAATTTCAGTGAAAAACGAATTTTTTAGCAAAACTATATTATTGTTTGAAATTATACCAATTGTAATAGTATTAAGTCGAGTCAAACTCAAAATGCGCCAGAGGCAATAGGTATTTTTTGATTCTATAATAAGTAAAAAAAAAACTAAACATGATTAATCGCAACGTCATAAAAATCTTTCCTTGCATAACAAAAAAAAAAATGAACATGAACCTAATCGAGTTTACAGATTACTGTAATAGACGGGTAAGAAGCCTAACGATAATAAATAAAAAACATTTAGTGCGAAACTTGAACTTTTCTCTTAGCAACAAGCATGTTAATGCGCGGCTAGATTTTAGATAGACAGAGACAGGCAGATAAGGCTAGAATCAGCATACAATTTCTTTGCTTCGTTTTTATGTTTGTTACATGCGAAAAGCCGGACTCGCAAAGATAAGTGATGGTGAATAGTAAAATAAATTTTACTGCACGCTTTGCTAAGACGGGGTACTCTGAAATTGCACATATCCAAAAATCTAAAAGCTCCTTCCCTTTAAAACTCAATTTTGAATTGCTATCTTCAGATAGTTGCAGAAATTTGTTTTCTGTATCTTTAGAAAGATTCACTTCTTCTGAAGCAATATCTCACATAAAAGGATTCAAAATCCATAAATTTCCGATGCGAAAATCTTCAGGAAAATAATGATGAAACTTTATTGACAAAAGATCAAGGTGATTGTATATTTCGTCAGAGAAGTTGAATTCTATGCATTTTTCATGGGCCTCATCAAACCGGTGAAACATCGCAAAATTACCATTGCTAATCTTTTTCTTCCAAAATTTAATTCCAATTTAAACGCCTCAATCTTGTCTGTCATGACAAAAATGGAATTTTGCTTCCCTTGCATGCTTAAGTTCAAAGCGTTCAATTCTTCGAAAATATCGGTGAGATAAGCTAGCCTGGCCAAAAAAACATCATTTTCAAAGAAGTTCACTAAGTCTGAGCCTTCATCTTTAAAAAAGGTGAACACCTGCTTCTTTAATTCAACGAGACGAACCAGTGTCCGCCCCTTCGACAGCCAGCGAACTTCGTTGTGATAAAGAAGTCGCAGATGGTCAGCATTTAAACTTTCACATAGGTCTTTAAAACATCTGGCCTTTGTGTCACTTTTCTTTATATAATTAACAGTTTTAATCGACGCTGAGAGAACTTCTTGTAAACAAGAAGGAAGATGTTTTGTTGCCAAATTTTCTCTATGTATAAAACAATGTATCCATTTAGCTTCAGCTGCTTTATCCTTCATTTTCCTCACTGCACCATTTTTGGACCCAGTCATAGACGCTGCACCGTCAGTACAAATGCCGACACATTTATTCCACTCTAAACCCTTGCTGATGAAATAATTTTCGACACATTTCATTACTTCAACAGAAGTTTTTTTTGTGGGTAACTCTCCACAAAATAATATATCTTCGTTGAATTCTTCCTGGGTTACATGACAATTCAAATTCGGAAAAATAAGATATAAATTAAATTAAAATAAAGATATATATGTTGATCTTATTAATATCTTCAGGCCACTTTTTCTTTTTTTGCAAAATCTGAAACATTTTTCAAGAAACTTTAAAATGTTCTAAAATTAACTATACTTATTACCTTATTTAAGCTATATCTCAAAAAATATTTAATGTCTTGCGAAAAGAAAAAAAATATCTTTTAGATATTAATATGACCTACATATGAATTTTTTATATTAGACATTATTTTTTTGTTTGTTGCCCTTTTTATTTTATTTTAAGAACTTTGATTGTCGGAACTTGAACTGTCCGAATTTGAACAGTCGTGCACCCCTTCGTTGAATCCTTCCTGCCCACACAATTTCTAACAAAAACGAGTAACAAGGCGTTGCCGCTTACCTTAGTGGACTCGTCTAGTTGCACAACATAAAATAGAATGACTTTTAATTTATCCAGTAGTTGATCCTCTGTATCACTAGCCATTTCCATGACCCTAGGTTGGATCGTGTCATTAGACAGAGGAATTGTTCTAAGTTTTTGATGCAACCTCCTCGCACAGACCAATAGTGAAAAAAAGGGTATTTTCATGACTTCACTAACAATAGAAATTCAAAAAATTTTCAAAAATTTGCGCAATCATTTGCGAACACCTATAAATAATGAATACCCATTAAAAGTTCTACCGCTAGATACACACTAAGCAGATCAATGAATGCTAAAATTATATATGTTTTCCGTTTTTTTTTGAAGTTTTATGGTTTATGTTTTTTTTTCTTTCAAATTTTTTTTTTAATTTCGAAAGGCTTCGCGGAACCCCTGAGAGGCGTTGCGGAACCCTAGGGTTCCGCGGAACCCCATTTCAGAAGCACTGGCTTAGAGTATCTAGTTTCTGAACTATTATTTAATTTTTATATTGGGTTGATGTAAATGGTGCTGTAGCCTTCAGAGAAAGTGGTACATTATGGCTTTTTTTCAGTTTTTTTTTGAAAATCTAACGATAAACAAATAGTTTTGACTTAATGATTTTTTTATACATATGAAATAGTATTCTGTTAATTCGTTATGAACGATTTTTAATAAAACAAATTATTTTTAAAGATATCTTCGATTTACTGTTTTCAGTATATTGTGTAATATCTCACTAAATATTGAACTTAAAAAAAAAATGTTAAAAAGTTCACACAAAACTATTTATTCTGCATTATGCCCATGCACAGTTTATTATTTAACCAGTTATTTTCAGAAATATTGAGCATTGAATTTTTATTTTTTTTAAGTAACTGTGAGCTGCTTAGTTTTTGTAGTACAAAAAAAATGTAAATGATTTGTTTTAAAAATTTTTGAATAGGTGGCGCTAAAGATTATTAAACTAGTTTATTACATAACTTGATGCTACTTTTCATCAACATAACAGCTAAAGTATAGTTTAGAACAGGGTTTTCCAAACTCATTTACTAAATCGCCCCCTTTTCAAAAATTTGAAAAAAAATTGCCCCCCATGATTTTATAAAGTATTTTTTTCTCTTTAGTACGCACTTTTGAGCCAAAAAAGTTATATGCGAATTGTAAATTAGTCTGGAACTTCTTATGCACGTACTTTTGGGATGTGTTGAAAGAAATTTACAGGGTTTTAAAATTATTTACAGCTTTTTTCTTATTCGCCCAGTAAAGTGTGTTAAAATACTTGATTATCAGAAAGCCTTGTATAATCTGTAATTAATTCTACTTAAATATGATTTTTTTTAAACTATAGAAACCTTTAGGTTAGTTGTGGACAATTGTTTTAGTCAGCAAGTCATTTTTAGTAAAAAATCCTTTCTAGTGTCGACTGGTTAAAAAAATGTACTTACGGGCTGCATAATTAAAAAAATTTACATATAAGAAAATTAAAAAACCTTGAGCAATATTGTAAGAAATTTATTTACTATTATTGCGGTTTAGGAAGTACTTATTTTGAACTGAAAACCAAGTTGAAGGCGTATTTAAAAAATAGAGGGTCTAAAAAATATTTTTTTAGATTCGCACAAGTAGTTTTCAAGTTACTTAGCGGGCCGAAATTTAACTGGACCGTACGTTACCCATGTAAAATCTTAACTAAAACCTGACATTATAATATCTCTAATATAACGAATTTCGGACATTTATAAGTGAATGCTAAGTAACTTATTTAAGTTGCACAATCATGTTATAAATATGCATATTCTAAAATTACTTTACCATAGATTAAAAAACTACAAAAGATTAATCAGCTTATTTTACACATAATGAAACAGATATTAAAACATCATTGCTGATCTAGTTTGAGGAAGTTTGACCGACTAGTTGATTATCTCACATGAAAAGTGGTTTTATAAATAGCTTCTGTTAATGCAGTAAAATTATTAGTTTTAATGCTAAAAGTTATTGTAAGCAAGTTAGTTGTAAAGTTAAAAATGTAATAATAAACTTTTTAAACTATATGTTTCGTAGTAGATTACCATGAAATAGTATTTGACTTGAAATAACCTTTAAAAAACTTAACCTTAATCCTAACAATAATTTTTTTCTTTATTTAAATTTAAAAAAATAAACATTAAAGGTTTTACAGTTAATTTGTTAACAGAAAGTAATCAATTAAATAATATGTTAGATTAAAATTTTGTTTTGTAACTGTAACAGTCTTTTCGATGGATTATGTATTTCTGTTCAAAAATGAATTTGTTTTCTAGCTATCAACCTGTAATAATTTAACAGAGGAAAATAGTGAAAAATTAAAAGCTAGGGTTGAACTATTAAAATAAACAACATACTTAAATTGACAACACATTTTGAACTAAAATAAAGGTCAGCCTTTCTACACATCATACTGTTTATATTAATGAAAACCATAAAATTTAAATTTATAGCTTACAGCCTGATATAAAAAACATTTAATTTTTTACAGTCTTAACTGGCTTTTCTTTCGAAATTTTGACATCTAGATCAGTTGTTGAGGAACGATTTACATAGGAAAAGGTAGAAGTTTTGTATTTATTTTTTCAAAGCTACTTTTTTGTAAAAATTAACAATGTATAATATAAGTAGTTGTAAAAAGTATTTTAAAATATTAGATATAATTCTTTTAGATGTGTCTTGTCTACCTCAGTACCTACTATTTTCCATTACTTTACTCTTAACAGGTTAATATTTAGAATGTTAAGGTTAAGGGCGTAGGAAAGATCAAACATTGTAAAATTTAATAAAAGTGGCTATTAATGGTTACATGACAATTCAAATTCGGAGAATTCAAATTCTTAAAAAAATATATGAAAGACTATATCTCAATAGTTTTTATAAATTTGAAAAAAAAACATATGTAGATCATAACTGATCGAAATATATATTTAATCGTTTGCTAACCAAAGATCCTAGTGAAACAAGTTCACTGGAATATAAATAAATAAAAAAATTTTACAGTTATCTTCTTTTATTTCACCAACATATGTTTCTGTGTGTTAACTAATCAACACACCTCAACTAGGTTATTAATGGAAAGAAATACTCTTTTATGTAGATCTTATCAATATCTACAAGCCACTTTTTGCAAAATCTTAAAAAATTTTAAGATATTTTAAAATTACTAAAAATAACCATTTTTTAAAATTTTAAACATATGTCTGCTAATTTTAATTTTTATACATAAGACAAGTCTTTTTCAACAACACATATATATTTCAACAATTTTCTTCAGTGTGATTACAATTGTAACAAGGTAAAACAAATTTTAAACTTATATAGCCTTTTTAATTATATGAGAAATTATCAATCAATTAGCAAAAAAAAAAAAACCCTAAACTATAACAAAAAAAATTAAAAACAACAAGGAAAACGTAATTAACTGTAACAATTTAAAACAAAACAAAATTAGTCTAATTTAAACAAGGATAATGAGTAATCAAATTCTCTTTGTTTGCATAATTCTGGCTTGTTTAAGTGAATATAAATAGCTTCTATTTTAATTAAATCAAAAATGTTCGTGCAACTTCTTAAAACTTTGAACTTTGTCTCACTGTAATTATTACCACATTTAGGATTTTTTACTAAGTGCTCTGAAATTGATGATCTTTTTGTTGCGTTTAAGGTTGCATTACTTATTTTCTTCGGTTGATTTTTGATATGGTCTTTCACGCACTTAGGTACGTGCTCTTTTATTCTTGTTTCTAAATGCCTAGAAGTTTGTCCTATATAGCTGTTTGCGCAACAGCATTTATACGTGTATACCACGCAACTTTTGTGTTTGTAGGATATTAGATCTTTACCTCTAGGATTTAGGATAGCAGCAGATGTAAAAATTACTCTTGGTTTAGCTGCATGGTAAATTTTTTCTGTCATATTCTTGATATCTCTTTCAACTTGTTTTGATTTTTCACCCACATAGGGCAAAATTAATAGAACAGGACATTTCTCTGGTCCATAAGGTTTTGTGTACTTTAGTCTTTTCAATTCAGTTTTGAATACCTTATCAATCAACGGATTAGGATATCCGTTCTTTATTAGTAATTCTTTTATAACCTTAAATTCATTCTGAAATACTTCTGGCGAACATATTTTATTTGCTCTATGAAATAGGGTTTTAATCAAACCAATTTTTCTTCTTTTACTGCAATATGATTGAAAGTTAAGGTATTGACCAGTAAATGGTTTTCTGAAAATAGACGTTATGAATTGAAAAAAATCCTAAATGTGGTAATAATTACAGTTAGACAAAGTTCAAAGTTTTAAGAAGTTGCACGAACATTTTTGATTTAATTAAAATAGAAGCTATTTATATTCACTTAAACAAGCCAGAATTATGCAAACAAAGAGAATTTAATTACTCATTATCCTTGTTTAAATTAGACTAATTTTGTTTTGTTTTAAATTGTTACAGTTAATTACGTTTTCCTTGTTGTTTTTAATTTTTTTTGTTATAGTTTAGGGTTTTTTTTTTTTGCTAATTGATTGATAATTTCTCATATAATTAAAAAGGCTATATAAGTTTAAAATTTGTTTTACCTTGTTACAATTGTAATCACACTGAAGAAAATTGTTGAAATATATATGTGTTGTTGAAAAAGACTTGTCTTATGTACAAAAATAACTATGTTTTTTACTTTATTTCAGCCACATCTTAAAAAGTACTTAATGTTTTGCAAAAATAAAATAATTGCTTGCAGATATTAATAGGACCTACATATGTATTTTTCACATTTGACAAATATACATAACGTTTTTAGTAGTGTCCGTTTCAAATTTTTTTAGACAGTTTGAATGTCGGAATTAGAGTTGTCCGAATTTGAATAGTTTGAAAACTTAGAGTATATACTGTAAGATAGGTATTACAAAAAAAAAATCAACCAAATTTTGAGGTATAACAATTTTTGTAAAATAATTCTGATACAACCGTACAGAATTGAAAAATTTTAAGAAAAATTTTATTGAAATTTAAAAAATATACTGTAAGTCTATCTTCTTAATTTTAAAAAAAGATTAATTTAAAAATTAGGAAATGTTCTTTTTAATATTACAAACAGCTAAGCAAGCGAATTAAAAAAAGTGCTGAAAAAATTTATAGCCAAAATTGAAAAAAAAATCATTATTTAAAAAAAAAACAGTTGTTAAAAAAAATTTGAAAATCTTTTACATCCAATTTTTTTTAAATTATTCTGAAAGTTTTTTAAAACAATTGCTCAAAAACTAAATGAGATAGATTTTTAGTGAAAAAGTCTATGATTGCTCTTTTAGTTTATGCATTAGAAAACAGTAGAATGCTCTGAATGCCTACATCTCGAAAGTTACTCTGAATTTAACAAGCGGTAAAATGTAAGATTAGCTTATGATATTAAGTAAAAAGTAAGACAAAATAATAAAAACTGTTTTAGTCCCCCTATGTCCTTAAATTAGTTTATTTAAGGATTTATAAAATATTTGATATTTTTTTAGTTTTATATGTCTATTATACAATTCGGTTTTGTTTAACATAAAACTGTAACAATATTGAATTGTGACCTTTAAAAAAATGAATTATATTTTATAAATTTAAACAGTAGGGGTTAGGGATCCACTTATGGTTTATTTGTCTTAAGAGTTTTAACTTAGGTACCAGAAGTTTTTAACAGCTTGAGAAAATTCAAAACAAATTTTGAAATATGAGCGATCAAATCAATCACAACATCAGGAAATAAACAAACATATCAACTTGAAAAAATTAAAGTAATTTGTATTAATAAAATAAAGAAAATCTTGTTCTTAAATAAATATGTGTTGTAGTTTACAGTTGAAGTTTGCATATTATAACCAATAACATTTTATATTAGAAAAATGTTAGACTCCTGTATGACCATAAAAAAAGCTTGCTTTTCAAGTTTAAAAATTAATTTAGTTAAATTTAAATTGTATTCACAAAATAAATAAAATATTTTCGATATGTAATCTACAATGTTCATAAAAATAACTAAGCAATTTTTTTATTATTAAAAAACAATTTAATGCACATATTTCCAACAAAAAAAATTGAAAAAACATTAGATGAAATTGTACTTAACATCAACGTGACTTTTAAAAGAGAACACTTAAATCAAAATCTTTAAATTGATTTGTTACTAAAAATAAAAAAAAAAAGTAGATATGTTCATTTAAAACTAAGACTTAAATTTTTTGAGATTTAAAATAATAATAATAATAATAATAATAATAATAATAATAATAATAATAATAATAATAATAATAATAATAATAATAATAATAATAATAATAATAATAATAATAATATTAATAATAAAAATAATAATAATAATAATAATAATAATAATAATAATAATAATAAATAATAATAATATAATAATAATAATAAAAATAACAATAATAATAATAATAATAATAATAATAATAATAATAATAATAATAATAATAATAATAATAATAATAATAATAATAATAATAATAATAATAATAATAATAATAATAATAATAATAATAATAATAATAATAATAATAATAATAATAATAATAATAATAATAATAATAATAATAATAATAATAATAATAAATAATAATAATAATAATAATAATAATAATAATAATAATAATAATAATAATAATAATAATAATAATAATAATAATAATAATAATAATAATAATAATAATAATAATAATAATAATAATAATAATAATAATAATAATAATAATAATAATAATATAATAATAATAATAATAATAATAATAATAATAATAATAATAATAATAATAATATAATAATAATAATAATAATAATAATAATAATAATAATAATATAATAATAATAATAATATATAATAATAATAATAATAAATAATAATAATAATAATAATAATAATAATAAAATAACTATCAACTACAAATAAAGTAAACGAGGAATTCATTAAATTTTTCAAAAAAAAACAAAAAAAATTATGAATCTTAAACCTGTTGATGCTTAACAAAATAAAAATAAAATATATACATTATTAACACTTTTTTATATAATTATAAATAATATAACAACTTTTGATCCTCTGTATGTGTCTACCATCTGCAGTTAGCAGGTACTCATCGGGCATGCTCCAAAATTATTTTACTTTTTATCAGTTGTATTTTAGTTGTTTCGTTGCTACAAGGAGGAGCAACCATTAGATCTGCTTCTATAAGCTCCCTGCCCAATAGAGATGGCAAATGCTTTCTTTACTCTGTGTTCCATGAGTTGCTCTGATGCTTTAGTCATGTCCATCACACTACAATTAATTTGTATAAATCTTTAAAACATATCAGTATAAAACATTGTGCATTTCTATTATTAAAGTTTATTTTTAAATATAAGTTGTCATGGTTTCTTTCATATTAATATAAATTAATTCAAGAATAAGACTTCATCATATTTTTTTCAACAGTTCCTGCTTATTAAACTTATCAAAAAAATTAACTAAAAACACGTCGTTCTGTAAAAAATTGTTTGGTTAAAATTTCAAAATTAAAATCCACGAGATGTTGGAAAATCATTTCTAAATCAACCAGAAATTTTTTGCTGACACAGAAAGTAAATTATTACAAGCGATCTGATTCTTCTAACAACTCCAACCAAATTATTTAGAAAATCAGCTGTTTTTTTTTTGCAATGAATTTTGAAATAAACAAGAATTATTTATATTATAAAGATTCAAATTTGATCAAAATTAAAAATTGTCACACTAAAACTCAAGCAAGTTTATGTTGCAAATAGTGATGTACCGGACCCGGATCCGGACTTTTTTTTCAAATTAGAATCCGGCCGGAACCGGATCCGGACTTTTTTTCAAATTAGAATCCGGCCGGAACCGGATCCGGATTTTTTTTTCAAATTATAGTCCGGCCGGAACCGGATCCGGACTTTTTTTTCAAATTAGAATTCGGCCGGATCCGGATATCAGACAAAAATGGCAATCCGGATTTTTTTTTCAAATTATAGTCCGGCCGGAACCGGATCCGGACTTTTTTTTCAAATTAGAATTCGGCCGGATCCGGATATCAGACAAAAATGGCAATATCCGGCCGGACCCGGACCCGGATAGTGAGTGCGGTACATCACTAGAATAAGCTAGCCTGAGTCAGAATAAGGTTTTAAAAAACTGAAAAAAAAGAAATTTAATCTAATAATAAGTAGAACAGCTAGTCACAATGTTTACAAATTTAGTTGTTATTTACAATTAAAAAACTGAAATCAAGTTCTTGAACAAAATACAATAGAAAATTACAAAATATTTAGAACTTGATCAGCTCAAACTCATTCAAAATCTTAAAGAAAACTAGCCTGAGTTTTTATAAAATACTAAACTAGCCTGAGGCAGTTCAAGATTTTCTAAAATTCCCAAAAATTTTCAAACTAGCAGGGTTGCCATTGTTTAAGTCAATAAAACTAGCTAGAGTGAGTATAAACAAGCCTGAGTCAGAATAAGGTTTTTAAAAACTGAAAAAATTACTTTAATCTAATAATCAGTAGAACAGCTAGCAAAGGTTGACAATTTGGTAGTAAAGTTGTGGACTGATTGTGGTACACTTAACATATTAGTAATACCCCTCATAGTTAAATCCTACCTTTTTTAATTAATATCTAACAAATACTAAATTATAACTGAGACTACTTTCTATAATCAGACACGACAGTTTTGAGTGATGAATCTTTTATATAAAACACAACAAGAAATACTAGCATATACAAAATTATTGATTACTTTGGTAACACTTTAAAAACTAGAAGCTATTTAAATTTGTATCAAAAGAGTTAAAACAAAAGACTAAAAACTAAATTAAACTATTAGTAAACAAAAAACTGTAAAATTTTTAATAAACTATTAAACTATAATCCTTGATTAAATATTTAAACAATTAAACACCTAGTGAAATATTCACTTTTAAAACAAAACACTACTTACAATAAGCATTCACAAAAACGTTCAAGATATTTTGTTGCTTTAAGCTGCACACCAAACTAACTAACTGGCTACATATAAACTGCCTGTCATGTTCTGATGTTTTGTTGCATCAGTATTTAGTTTAAAACATTTCGTCATATGATTCTCATTGGCTCGTACATTCAACCGTATTAACTAAATATTCTCTGAGCTCAACTTTAATCAATAAATAATTCAAGTATTCATTCCAAAGTTTTCAATTTTACAACATATGTAAAGAGTTGCATTTCATGAAATGTTTATTTCATAGTATTAATGTAAACAAATGTAAATTAGTCATGTGTACAAAATGAGCCAATCACGGTAGGTGTTTAATTTTAACTGACAAAAATGACTCTTATTAATTTACAGAGGGTTTGTTTTTGAAAAAATACTTTTCAGTATGCTCTTTTTTACTAACTAGATCCGGACCTGAATCCGGACTTTTTTTTCAAATTAAAATCCGGCCGGAACCGGACCCGGACTTTTTTTTCAAATTAGAATCCGGCCGGAACCGGATCCAAATTTTTTTTTCAAATTAGAATCCGGCCGGATCCGGATATCAGACAAAAATGGCAATATCCGGCCGGACCCGGACCCGGATAGTGAGTCCGGTACATCACTAGTTGCAAACAAAAAAAGGAAATTAAAAAACAATTACCATAACTACTAATTTTCTATAATTGTTACTTTATTTACTTTTTCACAAGAAGAAAAAAAATCAGGTCTACGTTTACGGTCAATTGATAAGGTCGGTTTAGGGCAACCAGAACTAGTGATAGGCTCAGTTTTAAACTTTTTAAATCTATATTAATGTAAAACTTATTCTCATCAATACTTAAACTTATTACCTTATCAACTGTTGAATAACATCATAAACTTTCCCTTAAATCAATAATTAACATACCTATTATCTCAATTTTTACAAATTTGGTATGTAATACAAAGTAAATTTTTTGAAAAAAGATCAAGTAAAGTTATAAGCATTATTTGAAAAAAAATTATACTATTTTAAACAGGCTGGCTAATAAAATTAGTAAGTATTTATAAACAAATAACTATTTAATTTAAACTTTCAATAAAATCATTTGTGAATGAAATTAAAAAATAAACTTGTTTCATAATAAAGGGACTACTGGCAAACTTAAAATTCAAATGTAGCTCTTTTGTAATATACATACAAAAGAGTAATAAAAAATATAAACTATTGTTATCTAACAACAAAACAACAAATAAACACTTCAATAGTATTTTTGGCTAGTAAAATAAGGGTCCTATTAATACATTTAATGAGCTCTCTGAATTAAACATTGCAACATTAAATACCAATGGTTGACAGATATGCAACAACTGGAATACCTGATTTTCCTCACTATAAACTAACCAGATTACTTTATTAAATATATAGGAATTGAAAAAAAAAACTTTTCAAAACATATTCCAAAACTCTATCTTTTGCTAAAAGAGTTTTTGAAATTTGTGGCCTGATGGTGAAGGGATCTTATTGACTCTAAGTTGAACATTGCAAGATCAACCCAGTGGTCATTAAAAATACAAAAGTTTGTTAAAATATGACGTAGTTGCAATAGAACATTGAAACAAAAACAAACAGAAAAACTTACAATAGTAGAATAGTTATTGCAGTTTAATAAAAGTGACATTCACCATTAACTTCAAGACTAAGTCAAAATTTCATACAAACGCTTTTATATAAGCATAACAACACTTTTGCCTTTACAAAATGTAATTAATTTTGATTTTGATGTTTTTTCTTTAAGCAGCTACTTCTAGATTGCATTTTTACAAATGATTTAGCATAATTTTTAAAGTGATATTTCAAACCCAGAGTTAGAATCCGTCCCCATTAAAGATATTACTTAGTGTCTAAACTATTTTTTGAACTTTAATCGTATACTAATTTTTATATGTTGATAAGCTGAAAGTATAAATAATAGCTTTTATAGTTTTTACTATAGTTCTTAATATTTTACACTCAATTGCATCCTTATTTTTACATATTGTAAGTAAAACAATTTTTTTGGCTAAGATTTAAAAAAATTAAGAAAACGTTCTGCTTGAATAACTGCATCAAGTTATGTAATAAACTAGTTTTTCATTTGATGAGATCTTGAAAATAGATAAATTTATAAGGATTTAACAACTTTTTAAACTGTTTCTTTTTAGATACTGTAATATATAAGTGAATTTGAATAGTTAAATAAAATTATTAAAAATCATCATTCGTCAACTTTTGCTTACTTATGTTAACGCAAAAAAAAACAAGGTTTAAACTATGTGTATCAAAAAAGAGCAAAAATATCAAAGTTAACTTGTTATACATTTTAATTTTAACACTACGAATGCTACTTTTAAAGATTAAAAATTAAGGAAAATTCATTTAAAAAAATCAGCACTATTGTTTATTGAACAAAAAAAGTGCTCAAAAAGTTTGGTCCAAGGACCTGGTGTACGAAAACACCAGGATACAGTTTAATGTCATAAACAGGACAGAAATGATAACAAGTTTTAATTAAACTATCATAATTAGATTTAAATGAATTAATTTACATTTATAATAACGTTTTATATTAATAAATTTTAGGTAATAAAGTTATTCTTGCTGCACATATGAATTTAAAACTATTAATCCATTTTGCTTGCATGATTCTAGAAACTCTCTTTTATAACTTTTATTAATAAAAGTGTAAAACATTAGTTAGTATTAAAAATATGATTTAAACAATGAACATGAAATAATTTTAATCACTTAAGACCACATGAAAACTTGAGATAACAAAAAAATAGTTAAAAGTACAAACACATTAAAAGTTTTAATTCAGTGTACTACAAGTAAATGTAATTAAACAGAGTGCAATAATAACAGCAGTAGTAACAGCAATAAGTTAAATAGCTTCTGGCTATATAAACTTTTCATGTCAACGTATCAATGATCAGAATACAAATGGTTTTCTCATGCTTGACCTGCATCAATGTATTTTTGAGTTTTGTAGTTTTTAAAATAATTTAGGCATTGCTACCTATTTTTTCATGTTTCATGTCTTTATTTAAAGTATTACACTTATTTTCATTTAAGTCAACCTACATACTCAAAAGAAAGTACATTGTAAGAAATATATAAAAAGTATTATAGTTTACAAAACTATGTTTTTAGTATTTTTGTAAATATGATTGATTTTTGTTTGAAAAAAATAAATTAACTTTTGATTATATTCAATATCTTTATAGTTTTTAAATCAGTTGTTATAATAAAAAAAAATGTTTTAAGAAACGATTTTTGTTTATTGCTGTTCTAAAGTACACAAAATGGATGGGTTTTGCTTTTAAAAGAGCTGGAACCTTTGCACCACATCACTTTTGGACGAGTGGACAGTTTTGTACTGCGACTCTTTTGCACGAGAGTCCTTTTAGCACGAGGGAACACTTTTGCACACAGAGTCACTTTTGCACGAGTAGACATTTTGCACTGCGACTCTTTTGCACTAGCGTTACTTTAGCACTTTTGCACGGCATCAAAACTTTTGCTCTAGTGGACAACTTTGCATGGACAACATTTAATACTAAATCAATACAATATGAAATACTTAATCTAGCAGGGCTTTAAAACATGACACTTGAGACTGATTTTTTACTTGAATTCTCTTGATTTAAAGTTAGCATTTGTGTAGTTTTCTAAAAAAATATTTTGAGTTTCCAATTAAATGAACAACATTAAAAATTATTTGCTTTTTACAGATATAAAAACTAAAGCTGTAGATGACTATTTGTATTTCTTCACTTCTTTATATTTATATTATTTATTTAACTATTTATTTAAAGGTTCAGAAAATTTAAATATATAAAACGTAAAGTTTTTAACTAATAAATAAAAATTCAAAATAAAGTAGAACAGTTTATTTACATACGTAGCTATTTTTATTGATTCTAGTTACTAAACTAATTGAATATTTAAATTTTAAAGTTTTTGTCCCTGGTTCAAATCTTTTAAATATATTTTTTTATATTGTTTAAAATTTTTTTTTTAATTTTTCTAATATTAGTTTCTACTACTCAAATTTTTCAATCATTGATTTTTTGTATGATAGATAGGAGTCTGTTATAAAATTTTAGTGTTAATTTATTCTATGTTACAGTTTATGTACTAGCTGGAAACATTTAATAGGTCTGCGTGCAAAAAAAGTGTTCCTTGCAAAATAGTCACATTGCAATTTGTCCCGGTGATAAATTGTCTCCGTTTAGATATTGTGCAAAAGTGACTCCGAGCACAAGTTACCCTGTTTGCAAAAGTGACACCGTGTAAGATTATCCCCTGGTTTAAGAAATTCGCTGTGCAAAAGTCTCTTAGTACACAAATTCCCGTTCGTGCAAAAGTGACACTCATGCAAAAGTAACCCGTTCTCACATAAAATATTAGCTTAAAAACGTGAGTACGTATATATTTTATGTTTGTTTATATGTTTGTAAGATATTTGTTTTATAATTGTAATTCATTAGAATCATACTATCAAAATTAGTTAATTTAAAGAGTTAATCTTGATTGTTTCAAAGTAAAATATTATTCATTATACATAGTTACATAAAAATTTTGTTTTACAAAAATAGCTAAAAGTATAGAATGATTATAAGCATTATCTTTAATATAATAAGAAGTATAAATAATAACAAAAAAAAAAGCAGTAAAAACAATGCAGTTGGCGATTTGTTACTTTTTCATAAAAATGATAATTAATGATCATATAGTTTATGCCTTTATCATAATTAACACTCTTGGAGTGGAAACGTATTTCTAAACGTAAAATAATTCAAGCAGTGCTAGTTGTATTTTGAAAAAACTTTATAAGTGACCAGTTTAACAATGTACGTTTCTCATACTTGTCGTTTTAAGTTATTTGAAATATATAAAAAAATAATTTTCATGAATTTTTTTTTTAACTTGTGAGCAATACGCTACGTCACTTTTTACGAGTTAACTTATTATACTAAACATGAACAAAAAGTAAAAATTATTTTCTAATTTTTCAAAAACTTTTAAAAATTAAATCAAGCAACTACCTTTAAAAAATATTTATAAGTATTAAACATATTAAATTTCTTAACTATTAATTTGTTTTTTGTTTAGAATTGATTGATTTAAAAAATGTTAAACATCTAGTTTTATGCTATAAACAAATGTATACATTAGTATTCGTAAGTAAAAAAGCACTTAAGTTTTTTAAAGTTTTTAAACAGTATTTTAGTTTATAAACTCAATAACTTTATTCAAATTTTTAGTTTTAAATAATATCAAGTTATACTAAAAACTAAAAAAATCGCCTGCAATTTTTTTATGCTTCATATTATAAAAATCATTAGTATTAAACTTATATTCTTTTTTTTTTCAGTTATGTTCACTGAAAGTTACTAAAAGTATTAAGCAGGCAAATTATTGATAAATATTTTTTATTTTTTTGTTTTTGAATTATTATTACGACGATTGGTAGTACGTTATTGAATTTAAAGATTAATATCATAATTTTAGCGTTTTTAAGCATAATATCATGATTTTATATTAAATTTATTGAGAACTAAAAAAAGCTAAATAGTTAATTAGTTTTAGTCTTAAAAAGTAAAAAAAGTAAGGTAGTTTTTTTTTGCTATTAGTTTTTTCCTAGACCGGATTAGAGCGGTTTCAAAATCGAGCACGATTGGCTAATGGCGATTTCAAGATAGAAGACAAAGTATTACTAAATGTTGTTTATTTATTTTATCAAAAACAAGTCAAAAAAATTCTGTCCTGGACAAGACGTTAAAAGGTATCCAGGGTGTGCGACTCGATAACCGAAAGGTTTTTTCGTGCACCAGGTCCTAGGAACAAATATTTTGAGCGTATTTTTGTCGTACAATAAACTATATATTCCGTTGCTAATTTATGTTCGCATTTGCTTTTACCAAAAATATTAACCTTTATTAATTTTTTTGTTAAAAGTAAAATTAAAGTATCCTGTTTCAATTAGCTTGTACCTAAACTATCTTTATTAGGCTTTTAATTCACAATTTTTGCTATTAATAAAAAGTTAATATAACTTTTAAATTTTTTAATAATTTAACAAAATTTCAAATTAATTTTTCAAATACTTTGTAAAAACTTTAATGTTCGGAGATTTTCTTCGTAAAATGAAGATAAATAGAGTTTTAAATAAATTAGTATGTATAGCTAAACATTTATTGGATAAATTATTTTTACTAAGTATAACTTTTTTTTATTCATTTTAACAAAGTTTAATCATACTAATTTATACAAAAAAATGTTTTAAGTTTTTTCATGGTCCAAAATAGTTATAAAGTTATAGTTTCAAACACATAAAAATCTTAATGCGATACTAATTTTTATATGTTTTATATTTTATATATTGTGTATTTCTTTGACCGCGTAAAAGCGGTTTTAAATAATTTGATAGCGTGTGACGGAATTTTATCTTATTAAATATATTTTATTTGAATAAATACTACCATTGAAACTAAGTACTAGTTGTTTCAGGTATATGACGTAAGTTTGAGATTGAGTGCAGAAATTTTTTACTCAAAAGAATTATGTCGCAGTTTTAAACTAAGTTGATCGCTTTACGCGATTACTATTTAGCTTAAAACAGTTTTTACACTTAATTTAATTGTTTTTTTTAAGGTTATACAAATACTGTATCTTGTTCAACAGCTAAAACATATACTGAATGAAGTTAACTTTCAAATAAAATTTTTTATATGTTTCAAAAATTATAAAATCACTTTAGTAATTTTACATTAATACTACCAAAAAAATTAAGTTTTAAAAAAAGTTGTTTAAAACATAAATGTTTAAAGGAATTTTTGTTAATAAAGATAAACAATAATAAATAGATTTTTAAAATATAAAAAACATGTTGTGTTTTTTAAATATAGATTTTTATTTAATACATCATTATTTTATAGTCTAATGTAGTACTATTTTTTTTTGCTTACTTTATTATAGTATGAATAAAAACTTAAATCATAAAACTTTTTTTAGTCTCATTACGTTCAACGCTCGTTTTGGCGTTTCAAATTTATACTCAAAAAAATTCTAAATTAACAGATATCCTAGTTGCAAAATATTGTTGCAAAGGAATGGTTCTAAATAATAAGACATGTGTACTTAAAATTGTGAGAAAGTTTAAGTTTTAAATTTTACTAAATATTATATTTAAAATCAAAGACTCTGGCCTATCAGCTAATTAATAGTTATGCGTGCAAACTGTCACTTCAGTGACTAACAAAGTTTTGGTCTTGAAATTTTACTTTATGATTTTTAAAATCAACAAGGAGTTTATTTTTGAAAAGATAAAAATTTATATTAACTAACAATCATTTTTGTAGACCGCAAAAAGCGGTTTTAAATAATCCGTAGAAGTGGATGAATATGGTATGCGTATATAACTTAAAATTTCCTATTTGATTATATTTTATTATCAGAATCAAGCATTTGTTCTTTCGGCTAAATGACGTCAGTAAGAATTAATGGTACAAGTTTTTCTTTGGAAGAATTATGCGATCGAATTTTTAAACTCATTTAATCGCACTTCATACTTACTATTTAACTTTAAACAACTTTTACTTTGAGTTTATACTTTTTTTAAAGATTAAAAAACAGAATACTTTGTCTACTTTCATAGTTACCACATATACTAAGAAAAATAGGTTTTTAAATAACAATTTTTATATGTTTAACAAATTCAGTGAGAATTAATGGTAAAAGTTATTCTTTGGAAGAATTATGCGATCGATTTTTAAATCTTTTTTAATCGAACATCGCACTTAATATTAACTTAAAATATTATTACTATAAATTTAATTATTTAAAAAAAAAGCTTTGTTTATTTTAATAGTTAATACACATACTAAGCAAAACATATTACACAAAGTAAAATATGTCTTCAAATTAAGCTTTCAAATAACAATTCTCATATGTTTAAAAAGATATCAAATTACTTAAACATTTTTAGATTAATTCTACCAAGTGTTATTAGTATTTTAAATAGTTGTTTAGATTATTAATGTTAAAAGTAGTTTTTTGTTTATATACTAAAATAATAGAAAGTAATGTCTTAAATCATAAAATATATATTATGTTTCAAAAAAATTGTACTATATACATTTATATTTTATGATTTAAGTGTTAATACTCTAACATGCTTATTTTATTGCAATATGAATAAAAACTTAAACCACAAAAATACTACAACATGAAAAAAAAACTTAAGCTATAGAATTTTAACAGAATTGCTTTTACCTCTAAGCCACTATTAACACAAGGTGGTAAGGATCAAATATCAAAATTAAATAAAAGTATGGTAATCTATGATTACAGTTACTGTTGTTCAGCAAGTTATATTGGATTAACAACAAGAAATCTAAGGAAAAGAATAAAAGATACAATACCAAAATGTATAGAGAATTTTTGCTATTCAGATAAGAAAGATGATATGCAGATCAAGGTTTAGTTAACAATCCAACTTGTGCAAACAGTTATAATGTAGATAGATTTAAAATTATTAAAATTTGTAGTAATGTTTTCGATTTGATTAAATTAGAAGCAATTTTGACTATACTATTTCTTTTTTTTTTTGGAACATTTTACAAGGATTTTTTTCGTTTTATTTTTGTTTAGTTTTACTGCAGATCAATTATAACGTAAATGGAGTTATTTGATTTTAATTGTTACTAATTACTTTAGTCTTTTATTAATCTCCCGATTACTTTATGATTACTTGAATTTTTGGTTGTTTTATAAGTTTTTTAAAATCTTATTACTTGTTAGCTTACTCTACTGACAAAAATTGCTCGAAACATTTTAAGTGTTTTTGAAATTGTGTGTCTTGTAAAACTTATTGTATAATAACTGGTCACTTGTGTTCCAAAAAAAGTATTACCATTTGATCATAACATTTGTTAATGTATCTTTTTCGACTTATACACAAGCCTAGCTTAAATTATTGGTAAAATGTATAGCATATTTCAATACATATAAGCTAAAAAGTTAAAACTACACTAAACTTGGATTTAAAATACTCAAAAGATCATAACATTTATAGATATATTTTTTTTGAATAATACATAAGACTATCTTTATATATAATAAATAGTAAAACGTTACACATAAAAAAAAAGAAATAACTAACCTTAGAATATATATTTATAGTACTTAGTAGATATTGAGTTTTTATAAAGGGATTCATTTTGTAGCAACATCAAATTAATGAAAGCTTACTAGTTGCTACAACATCAACAAGACAAACAAGATCTTTACATAATTAAACAACCTAAGTATAACAAATAAGTACTTTTATGGTGAAAGAAAACAAACTTTTGATATATCAGTTCTCAAAAACATTTCATCAATAAAACAAAAGACTTTAAAGAGTACCAATAAGTTTAATTACGACTAAAGTTATCTTCTAAATGTAGAACTTTGAAGTTTCCAAACAACAACTATTAAAAAACAAAAATTAAATTACAAAAATCTATAAGTCATTTAATTATTCAAAAATAATTTATGGGCTTTAATTTTTATTTGTCTAAAAATAACTGTTAGAAATGAAAAAGCTAAAAAGACTTAAGATAATTAAATATAAATAAAAGAAAGAAAATATTGTTAACATAATAAAAGTACTTGTAATCGACTCATTAAACTTTAATATTCAAAACTTTTTTATATAAACCTTAATTTTTTTGTTTGCGTGCTTTAAGCTTTATTTAAAAAGCGAAATATTTTAAAACATTTCTTATAAATTTATAAAATATTAATTAACAATTTACAAACTAAAATATCTTTAGCCTAAACTACACCAAGACTTAATTCAGTTTGTAAGCAATTGGTAAAACTAATAACTTATTATTTATGTGACTTTGAACTTTTTCTGTAAATGTTTTAATTAACCAGGTTAGTTTTTAGTAAATCAGGCAAAAAGTATGGCATGAAGCTGATTAAAATCTGGCAACTATAAAAGAACTATAATATTTTAACAATCATAATAAAAAAAAAACTAATTCAAGTAATAAAACTAAGACAAAACGCAACAAATTTCATTCATTACCAACACATAACTTAATAAAATAAACTTTTTTAGATATAAAAAAGCTTTGACATTAAATATATAATGTAAAAATCCATTTAGATTAAACGACCAAGTTAAATGAGAACAATAAACTAATATTTAGGCAACTCAATGTGAGTTAAGAAAGTAAATAGCATTTATAAGTTTTATTAAAACCAAATTACTTTTTTTTATAGTTTTCTTTAACTATGAATAAAGTTGTTGTTTTTTAAAATGAGTGTAAATTACTAAAAGTTGATATCAAAATAAAAAAAAGGTAAAAAAATCCTAAAATGGTGTCATATTTGTTAAAGGAATATAGCAAACTAACTTTCATAACAATAAGGTGGTAGATTAATTAATATCCTTTAATACTTTAAACATAAAATAAATTTCAAATGAGATTTTTCCAATCTAAACTTGACCATTTTCATCTAAGACAACTTCATTAACATCAACAATGAAAAAAGAAGGCAGTTATAGGGAATCTTCTAAATTGTATGGGATAATTATCACAATAAAACCTGTTATTTTGTTTTTTTTTTATCAAAAAGTTCTACAATTAAATTTGAGGCTTTTAGGTTTGCTTTGGTCATAAACTAACTGATATTTTAGTTGAAAGCTTACTATACTGGTAATCAAAGATCTATGTACATTGTACATGCTTGGTTCAAAATATCATATCAATCTAATGCTTACATGACTAATAAAATTGAAAAAAAAAATTAAAATGCTTCAATCCAAAATTCATAGTGTTAAAAACATAAACCGTTCGTTTAATCAATATCTACAAACACTTTTTCGAACTTATAATGAAAAAGAATTTAAATATTTGCTATAAATTTCTATATTTACAAAGAATATTTTATCCATATTTTTAGAAGTATCTTAAAAATCATAAATAAATAAACTAGACAATTCTTAATACTTGTTAAAAAATCAAAGTCTTCAAGTTAAACATTTAAGCAAATTTTAGGTAACAGGGTTCTTAAACACTCAGGATACTCAGGCTAAAATATAATTTTTGGAAAAAGTGCTAAGTAGTGATAGTTATGAAGTTTTTTATAAATATTAGATTTCTCTTTCCGGCTATGAATGTTTCTTTTTCTATAATTAGACTTTTATTTTTGTTTTTTGATCCTATTCATTATATTTGAATATATAAATAGACTCAATTTTAGTTGTTCTTATTTATATTTTCTACAAAAATCTAAAATACTTAAATGGATACTTTTGCACGAATAAACTTATTGCATAGGTTTAGTATATTATAATTTTTTCTAAATTTTCACTAACATAGTTACCTCTGATTCTTAACTTAAATTTTTAATTAGTTATTTTTTTTTAGTTTAGTGTTTATTTTTATTGTTGTCTTCATTCTTAACTATCACTGTTATTCTTCGCTAATACCCTTGGTCGGTATTTATTATATATTTTTATTTTCACTCTCGTGCTAAATTGTAAATTGTGCATAATTTACTTTTCGTGTAAAATTTCTTCTTGTAAAAGTAATTTGTAACAATTGACCTTTCGTGCAAAAGTGTCTAGGTGTATATTTGACCCGTTCCTCTCTAATGTATTACTTTTTCCATCTTTATCCTTTGTCCCATCAATTTCAACGTTTTTAGTCAACGTATTTTTTTTCAAATAGGCTGTTTAGGCTAACTCAGTCTAATTGAAATTTTAATTTTAAAGTCAGGCTTGTTTTAATATTTTTGAAAAATTCATAAAACCTTTTTTTTTTAATTTGAGGTTTAAGAAAGTTGCAGTGAATTTGCTTCTAAATAAATTGTTCTTACTTTTTTTTACCAAATTTTCTTTTAATATTAAGAATTCGTTAATATTATAAACTTAGTTTTTATCATTCACCTATCTTTATCTACATATTAAAGCATTGTATCACACTCAGGTTAGTTTGAAAGTCTTAACAAATTAAAAGACAGTCTAAAATGATCGTAAGAGTGTATAACAGGGGTCGGCAAACTGCGGCCCGCGGGCCAATTGCGGCCCGCGAAGGGTAAATCTGCGGCCCGCGAGCATGTTATTTTTTTGAATGGAATGCGGCCCGCGAAAGAAAATTTTGTGGCCCGCGAGCATGTAAATGTGGCCCGCTGAGCAAAATTATATTTCTAGTTAAATTTTTTCGGTAATTCGATTTAATTTGATTAGTTTAATTTTAAGTCTCTATATAATATTTTAAAATACTTTCAAGTAATTACTGATTTAGTTTAAAAATGTGAAAAAGACAGATTAGCGTTCTAACAGGATATGTTTCTCAGTTTCATAATTACTTCTTTTTTACAACAGCAAGTAATTGTCTGACAAAATTGTGTCAAGAGTGCTTGGATTTATTAAGTTGGTTATATAATACCTATTTATTAAATAAACTAAATGCACATATTTTCCATTTTGTACACAAGTAATGCACAGTAATTAACTAAAGTGTAATTTCTTTATAGCTTAGATATTCTTTTTCAATATTTTTATACCTCAGTTTCTTTTATAAGTTTTTTATTTTTAAATGTTATATTTTAGTGTGAATACATTTAAAAAACATAGTTAAAAGAAATAAGGTTCATTTGATTTTAATTTTTTCTAAATTTTCTATGCACACCAACTTAAAAAAATGCTCATATTTTAAACCACTTTTTATTTAATACTTTAGTTAGTTTAAGTTTAGTTTATGCATACTTTTCTAACATTGTTATTTATACATGTCATATCTAAATTTGTACAGACACATTTAAAACAATATATATGACATAAGTTAATATAGTTTTTGTTAGTTATACATTCCAACTTTCAAACATTGTTTTTTTCAAGCTAAGTTAATTTTTATGCCTCGCATACCAATACACACAATTGCTGTTTTTTTGAGCTACCTATTTAATATAAACTAGATATAGGCATGGTAAATTTACAAAGTTTGTATATTGTTAATCAAAATAGTTCAAATTCAAGCAAATAAACAACTAAACATTGCCACACACTCAGACTATCACTATTTGAAGACTTCAAATCTCAGGCCAACTAAGCCATTTTTGAAGTTTTTGGCTAGAATTGCTTTTTGTATACAAAAATATCAGGAATGTTTTTCTTGATTCATGCTGGCTTTTTTGCTTGAAAGAGTGGCAAATTAAACTTATGATGTATGTTTTGCTCAATCCACAGTGTTAGTTTGAGTTTTAATATTTGTTAAATTTTAAATCTTGCAGCTGATATAATTCAAAATATTATTTATATTATTGGGTACATTAAAAAATGAACAATCAGTGTTACCAAAAAAGTTGAACCCTGGAAAAATTTGTGAATTTACGGTTAAAAGTTCTAGAAAAAAACTTGGATTTGAGAATTTTTGAAAAAACCTGGAATTTCAAACAATTTTTACATTTAAAGTAATGAAATTTCGATTTGACTCAAAAAAAATTACCAAATAATTTTTTTTTATCAAAAAATATATTATAGTAGCTTAACAGTATTTTTAATATTGATAAATGTTTTAAGACATTTTTTTAAACTTTATAATAAAAATAAAAGAAGGAATTGTACTTCCAAAAACTCCGTATTGGTACATTGCACCTTTACTTGAAAAATTTCACCGATTGTTGTGCTTCGCGTTGGAACTAAACCAAGGAATTCTACTAAAATGTCAAAGTTAGTAAAAACATCTCTAATAAAAACTCTCAGATGAGCAATAGTTTCTCTATCAGTGCTCTCATGTTAACAGTTTGATTAAAGTTCTTATTTGATTTATGCGACTTTATAACCTTAATGCATTTCCTAAACACGACTTCATGTTGTCATTAATGAAATAAACAAAAGTTTTTCATTACCGCCAACATCAATTTTTTATAAAAGTTTTCAATTATAAACGATTATTTTAGGTAATAAATATTGCTACTTTATTACTTGCCTTAACAACTTTTTGTGATTATTCTGTAGTTACTGAAGATAATAATGTGCTTTGTCGGAAATGACTTTGGTGATTTTTTTTTATTGTTTCTCGCAATAACTCCTAACTAACGCTTTTTTTATTCTTGTAGCTCGTCTTATACTTTACAATTAATATTTTTAAATGCAATATTCTTATTGCAAATAAATAATTACTATCATGCTTAATAAAAAAAAATTCTACTTCGCTAATTATTATTATTTTATTATTATTTTGTTTATTGTGCAATGTTGGACTCAGGCGTCAAAACCTGAGCCACTTAAACAGGACACACAAAAAGAGAAAAAGAAAATAAACTTATATTCAAAACTTTAAGATAAATTATACATATATATATATACAAACATAATTTAAATGGAAACACAAAGTTAAACACAATATGATAAACAAATGAACTAAATTGAAAATTCAGTTCAAAAAATTCAAATTTATATATTACTTAGTACACACAGTAAAGAAGTTTGTCTAAAATCATGGCTTATAAAACAATATTCATAAGTACAAAATATATAAGTAAAACTAATAGTTTGTAGGGGGGAGGCGTAGGGAAACGAATATTTTTCCTTTTGTTACAGTGGAAAATTAGTTAACTTTACTGATATTTATCGTATTTAAGTCAAATCTTTTTAGCTTTAAACGAAATTGTTCTACCCTCTCACAAGATACTATATCCTGAGGTAGTCTGTTCCACATAGCTTTTGCTCTGTGAAAAAATGCGCCTTGCCACTGACTGTTTTGAAAATCATGTTTACATTTTATTTTCAAATTATTTCCTCTTAGTTGATATTTATTTTGGGAAAAATTAAAAAACTGGTTAAAAAAACTTTTATATTTGCCATTGATAATTTTGTAAAGAATTAATAAATCAAATTCCCATCTTCTATATTCCAGTGATTTCAATCCAAATTTAATCATTCTATCATTATATGACGTGTAAGATATGTTGCAACGATTACAAATATGACGGGTAAAACTCCTTTGCACAGATTCAATTTTGTTAATATCCTTTTTTAAATGGGGTGACCAAATTTGGGTACTAAACTCAAGTTTAGGGCGAACGTATGTTTTAAATAGTTTTGTCAGAATTGAAGCAGAATTAGTTTTAAAACTTTTCAATATTTGATAACATGTAGTTTTTGCAATCTTATATAAATAGTTGATATGTTCATTCCATTTCAAATCTTTGGAAATATAAATTCCTAAATCTTTAAAAACTTTAATTTCTGGTAACTTGATGTTATTGATTAAGAGGTCAGTTGGAGAAGATTCTTTTTTGTTAATGGTTAGAATTTTACATTTGCTAGGATTTAAGTTTAGTTTTCTTGTTTTTAACCATATGTAAATATTATCTAAAGATAGTTGTAATGAAGTATTTGACTGACTAAAGATTTTGGCATCATCTGCAAATAAGCTTAACTCACTTTTAATATCAATGTTTGAACAAATATCATTAATATAAATTAAAAAGAGAAGGGGACCAACTACACCACCTTGTGGTACTCCACTGTAGATTGTTAAAGAGTCAGAAAGCGTATTATTGATGAGTACTCTCTGTGATCTATTATTTAAAAAGTTATCAAACCAATCAATTAAGCTTTCATGTAGCCCATACTGATTTAAAATTTTTAATAATCTTTTGTGTGATACTGAATCAAAGGCTTTTTGAATATCCGTATAAACTACTTTAGTAAATTCATTTTTGAGATAAGGAACTAACCAAGAATGTAAGCATGTTAACAGTTGAATGGTTGATGAGCGGTTTGGAACAAAACCAAACTGTTTGTTAGTTAATAATTTGTTATCGAAGAGGTGATTGAGAATTTTTACAGATACAATATGTTCATAAATTCTTGAAAAGCCACTTGTTAGAGATATTGGTCTGTAATTTAATGCATCGTGTATATTACCTTTCTTGTGCACAGGAATAATAAAAGATGTTTTCCATTGTTTAGGAACATCAGATAGTTCTAGAGAGCAATTAAATATTAATGAAAGTGGAAATATTATTGATTGGATAACATGCTTGATATAATAGGGTGGAATGTTTTCTGGCGTTCTTATGATTTTATCTTTTAAGTGGTTAATTGAACTTATAATGTCTTCATAGGTTATGAAAAAATTTTGCATCTTACTACAATTCTTTTGGGGTAGCTTAAAAGACTGGTAACTCTCGTCTTTTTTAAAAACTTTTTGAAAATTTATGTTAAAAAGTGTTGCTATTTCAAAATCTGAGGTTACTGTTTTGTTTTTATCATTATCATATAAGAGATGTATGGAATTATTTAACTTAAGTTTAGATTTCACGTAGCTATAAAACTTTTTTAAATTTGGGTTTTTGCAGAATTTGTTTTCATATTCAAAGTTGTATTTTTTAACAGCTAATTGATATTCTTTAGACTTGTTTTTGTATTTTATCAAAAGTGATTTATTTGTCTTACTTTTTTTGTATAGATTCGCTTTTTCTTTTAATAACTTTTTAATATGAGATGGATATTTTTTACTTTTGTTATTTTTAGAAAAAATTGGAACAAAACGTTTGATTGAGATTTGGATTGAGCTGATAAATTGATCGTAGAAATGCTGGAGATTTTGACTCAATGATGACTCAATAAAATTTTATACTTTTGTTAAACTTATTTAAGAAACTCAATTGTCCATTCCAGCTGACTTATATATTTTTGGCATGTAATTTATTTACTGTTAATAACCTTTGTTATTTCTTTATGTAGTGAACTTTATATTAACTGAATTGCTACACAAACAGGCTATTTTAAAAGCTTGAAAACTCAGGTGTGTGTGAAGCTTTTATTTCAAACACTTTAAAGAAGTCTTCCAATTCTCAGAATAGTTTTTATGACTGTTGTGTTAA
>NW_028139421.1:45375-78740 GCF_965202585.1 Thalia democratica
GTTTGCAACAAGAAGAAAAATTGAAAAACTCAATAATATAAAGATTTTTTTAAGAATAATATAAACAAATTTATTTTATTTTAGAACTGTATTTTTAATTAAAACTTATTTTAAAAGTTCTATAAATGCTTAGTAAGTTAAAGTTTTTATTTTCAACATTAATACAAACAAATTATAGTTTTTTTATTGTATTTTAGAACTTTATTTTTTAATCAAAACTGGTTTTAAAGATTTATAACTGCTTACCTTAGTTTAAGTTTTTATTGCATTTTTTAGCAAAGTTAAAAGATTTAAATTGTACATTGTAGCCACACACTCAAAATATTCTGGATAACTCTAGGATTTTTAGAGTTTTATTCATGAAGTAAAGCTGATTCAGTATAGTTTGTTTTTATCTATGAAAAGCTAAGGACATTTTAGGTTTGTTAATAATGCCATAAAAGTTGTTTTCATATATTTAAATGAGATTTTGCTACCTAGTTTTAGTAATTTTTTATTTTAAAACTAATTTTGTAAAAAAAATTGATAAATTTGAAAAGTTAGTCTTATTTCAAAAAATAAGAAGAAAATTTCAAAAATAAAATCCTGGAATTGGTGTTGGTCACAGGGTAGAGCTTACCTGTTTTACATGTATTGTTATATTATTTGTTTACAATGAGTTTGTTTTCTATGCATATTGTTTTATTATATAAAGATTTCTTTTGAGTTTTTGGTTTTATTCTTAACTTTCAAATGTTTTTCATTATCTCTGTTTTTTTCATCTTTATATTAAATTTTTTAAGTAGTTTACAAAATTACAAAAAATAAAATTAGTAAATTTGTATTTTCTTGTTAGCTTTATATTTTGAAAATTATTTTTGAATTTTATTTGTATTACTACTGTGAACTTGGTACACTATGTGTGGATTTTTAAAAATTTAGTTGTTTTACAAATTTTAAAAACTAAGTTTAAAAGTTAAGTTTTTTAATGTTAAAATTATGCAAATATCATTTGAAAGAAAAACCACCCAATTTGTACCATTGACACTCAAAGCTATTAACAAAGTCAATCAATCTGAAGTTCAGTTTGTTACAATGAGTTCCAGATAAGTACTTCAAGAAAAAGCTCTTTGAATGATATTTTCAAACAACTATGTAAAATATAAAGTTTGTTTCAACTTGTTTTTAAATATAACTTTAAATTTTATTTTTCTACAAGCATTGTTGTTTACAATAGGAAGGTTTTTGTATTTTATATTTTCTTTAAACATATCAAGAATATGTATTGTATCTGTTGTTTTAAAATAAGTTTATAAATTTTAGAGTTGTTTACTAAATTTAAAAATATATCAGTTTAATTCTTTAATCTATGTTTGATAAATGATAAAAAGCTATAAAATAAGTTTTATATAACTTTTTATATCTAAGATTAAAAAGAATAAATTAGTACTATTTATTTTAAACAAGTGTATATTTGTATTATAAATTCATAAAAAGTTTAAAAAAAAAAATATATTTTATTTTTAAAAACCATTATGTTTGAATTTATTTATTTGTTTTACATTGTATCTGAAAAAAATTAATGTTTAATATTCAAAGTTAGTTGTTATTTAACTAAGTTGTTTTATTTAACAAGTTTGTTTTGTAAAAAAAATAGTTTGATTCATTTTTACAGCTTTTGTTTAACAAGTTTGTTTTTAAAGAAAATGTTATATTCATTTTTTACAGCTTAAATGTTTATGCTACCAAAGCTAGTAATAACATTTACAAAGACTAGCAACTTAGCAATTTACAACTACTAGCTTTCTTTCATTATTAATTATTTTTAAAAAAATTAAGTAATTGTACATCTGAACTTTACCTAATATTGTGAACTTTTTTGTTTTATATCCTTTTTGTTTTTTATTCAACTCCTAAAATTTATGATTTTTATTTTAATAAAAGCAACAATTTTTGCAAATATTTTTTGAAGTGGAGACACTGTTTTAAAAGTTGTATATTTTAGGCCTATTAGTAATACTATTAAAGTTAAATTCTTGATTAATATTTTAATTAAAATAAAAGGTTTTATAGGCTCATAAAAGTTTCATCACATAAGGAACTATAGGGGGTCAAGAGCAGTAAAAATTGCCTAGTATTCAGTTATTCATTATACTTCAACATTCTATTTATTTTTAAACTTTTAATAAAACTGCACACTTTCATATAAAGTTAAAGGTAGTTAAAACTACTCTATTCCTGTTATGACGTCATCACACATTATTCTTGATTTTTTTTTTTGCAGATTCGTAATTTATTTGAGCTAGCTACGTCCCTGAGATATACACATGTTTTCTTTTTTAATTTATAACACTTCTTGAAATATATTCTGTTAATTTTAATTTGAGTTGTTAAAATTTGAATTGTCATGTAAGGAAGTATCTATTATACAAAGAACCACAAAGCAATTTTATAAAACTTCTTATTCAAAAAATGTAAGCTTGTAAATTCGGGACCGGTTGAGTCCGAATACGAGTCTTATTTTGAAATTAGGACTCGGCCGGATTCGTCCGAATACGAGTCCGAATCTTAGATTCGGCAGATCATTATTTTTGAATTCAAATTACTTTACATTTTCATAATGTTTCAGTCTAAGGGTCTAAATATTTTTTTTAATTAACTTGAAAAATATTTCTAAATCATAATGTTTTCTATATATTGTTTTAATTCAAAACTATGTATAATAAGCATTTTTATTTTTCAAAAATAATTTATTTAAAATATTTTTGTAGCTTTAAAAGCTATAATGAACATTTTGTTTACTTTATTTGTAATTAACAAAGCTAAAAAAATTATACAGCGTTGAAAATGAAATAATCATTAAAGTATAAACATAGATAAACATTAGTATTTTTAAAACTAGATATAATGCTTTTTATAGAATCTCTAATTATTTAGACAGCTATAAATAAAAAATACTAACTAGTTAAAAATAAAAACTCATCGGTTTATTGGTTACTAAGTTTATTCTAAAAAAAATTAAACTAAATTAAGACTTACTATTGATTCAGAACTTAGTAAAATTTCCTAATTTTATTAGTAATTTTATTATTAAAAAATTTAATCTTATTAGTTCTTATAGAAAAAAAATACGCAGCAGATAATTATTTTTTTTAAAACTAAGATTTTCTATCGTGTATTATTTTTGTCGCAAAATCGTTTCTAATTAATTTGAGCGATTTATATATTAGCGATTTGTATATATAGCGGTAAAATTTATATATTTAAATATTTCAAAAACACTATCACTTTTTTAGGAAAAAGTTTCAAATAAATATAATTATCTTGTATTTTCAATTTTAAAGTCGTTCAAAAACAAAAAGACTTTTATTTTAATTCTTATAGTGTGTTTAGATAAAATATCTGCTTCAATTAATTTTCATTATTCAAAGATCTTTTATACTTTTATTATAAGATAATAATATAAATTGGAACATTTTCAAAAAAAAGTGTTAGTGCTTAATTATATAAATGTTACCGCACATATTAATGAGAAACGTTTATGCGACATTAAAAATACCGGATAGAAAATTTTAGTTTTTCAAACATCATTTATCTCATGTATAGTAAATATTCAATGTTTAAGCATCTGTA
Source organism: Thalia democratica (assembly GCF_965202585.1). Taxonomy (NCBI): domain Eukaryota; kingdom Metazoa; phylum Chordata; class Thaliacea; order Salpida; family Salpidae; genus Thalia; species Thalia democratica. Next base: position 48,988 of record NW_028139421.1, read on the forward strand.
AATCTAAGTTAAATTAGTTTTATTAATTTTAGGTATTTTCTTTGTCTCGAGGGTACATCACATTTAGTAAGTAAAAAAATGTTTTCTGTAAATATTTGTTTTTGAACAAAACCTTATGTTAATACTTAAATTTATTTAAATAAGGTTGATAGCTACAACTTAAACTTTTTTTACGACAAAAATTATATATCAGTTGTAATTCTACTAAGATTAAAGATTTTTTACTATAACGAAAAACTTACTTTTTTTTTTTTATATGCTTACAGTTCATCAATATTAAATTGAAAAAAAAATTCTTTAGTTTTGTTATAAATATTATATTTTATCTCTACTTGCGTTTAAAATTTGAAATTCACAATTGGTATACTAAAAGTCGTAAAACTTTACTTAACAATGAAAAAACTAAATATTTTTTTTGTTATTTGGTCTAAACTATAATTTTATTTTATTTAAAAATAGAACGATAGTAACAAATCTAAGGTGTGAAGTATAACAATAAATATATTTATTTAAACAATATTTCTATCTGAAACTAGTATATTTGTAAGCAGATTTACAATTTTAAGTTATTCATTATATTATTCTAAAACAAATCAAGGAAAAAAAAAACATTCCCATGTATCAAAGTAAGTTGTTACTAAAATAAAAATATTAATCAAAACTTAAAATATCTTTTAAGTCGTGCAGTAAGGCTTTTACTTTAGTTTCAAAATATTGTAAAATTATTGTAAAAAATATTTACCTTGAAAATTTTTTTTAGATGTTAATGCCAGATATTAAGTATTAATAGTAGTCTTATAATGTAATAAAGCATTAACAAAGTATACACAGATAAAAAACTTAAACATGCCTAGTACAGTAAGTTTACAGTAAAAACCGTGCTTATTTTTTCGTTTGTAATCTTAATATTAACCTTAGTAATAACAACTAACTTAATAACAATTTAGTTTAGTTAAAACACCGGATTTAAAATTAATAGCAAACGCGTAGTGCGATTAAACAAGTTTGATAATTTGATCGCACAACTCTTCAAATAACTTGTACCATTAACTCTCACTGACGTCATTCAGCCAATATAATAAGTGTTTGGTTTTGATAATAATATTTAATAAAAATAAAAATTTTCCGTTTATTTTGACTGTAATTATTCAGGACGTTCACCTAAAAAATTTGAATACGCTTAATGCGGTCTATAAAAATCAATTGTTAGTTAAGTTATTTTTGTACCAGTTAAAAGTTAAACTTCTTGTTGACTTTTAATTATAAATTTAAACTTAGAAACCAAAACTTTGTTAGTCACTGAAGTAATAAGCACGCATAACTATTAATTAGGTGATAGGCCAGAGTCATTGATTTAAATATAGTATTAAGTAAAAGTTAAAACTTTAATTTTCAAACAATTCGAAGGAACACATGTCTAAATATTTTGATCGAATTCTTTTTGTTCTATATTATACAATAGAATCATCTATTTAATTAGACTTTGTATGCGTTTAAAACTAAAATGTCAAAGGGATCGTTAAACTAAATAAAATTTTGTGATTTAAGTTTTTATTCAAGCTGCAAACAAATAAGCAAATTAGAGTATAAAACTTTTAAATCATATAGTATAAATGTATTTAATAAAAACGTTTCTTTAAAACATAATATAAATTTTTTGTTTTAAGACATTATTCTCTATTATTTATGTATATAAACAATAATCTACTTTTAAAATTAATATTTTGAACAACTTTTTAAAATACTCAATACTTTTAGTAGGGTTTATGTAAAATTATTAAACTTGTTTTATAAATTATTATCAGTATGAAAATAGTTATTTAAAAGCTTACTTTGATTATATATGTATTAACTGTTAAAGTTGACAAAGTATTTTGTTTTTTATCTTAAAAACAACAATCAAATTTATTTTAATGTTGTTTTAGGTTAAATAGTAAGTATGAAGTGCGATCAAACAAGTTTAAAAAATCAATCGCATAATTTTTCCAAAGAATAACTTGTACCATTAATTCTTACTGACGTCATTTAGCCAAAAGAACGAGTGCTTGATTCTAAAAATAAAATATAATCAAAATGGAAAACTTTTAGTTATATACGTCTATCATTTTCATCCATTTCTACAGATTATTTAAAACCGTTTTTTGCGGTCTACAAAAACTAATTGTTAGTTAAAATAATTTTTTATCCTTTCAAAAATTAACTCCTTGTTGATTTAAAAAATCTTAAAGTAATATTTCAAGACCAAAAATTTGTTAGTCACTGAATTGGTAGTTTGCACGCATAACTATTAATTAGGTGATAGGCCAGAGTATTTGATTTAAAATAAAGTAATTTGTGAAGTTTAAAACTTAAACTTTCTCACAATTTTAAGGAACACATGTCTTATTACTTAGAACCGCTTTTTGGCAACAGTATTTTGCAATTAGGATATCTGTTAATTTAGAATTTTTGTGCGTTTAAATTTGAAGTGCAAAATCGATCGTTGAACATAATAAAAACTAAATAATATTTTATGAATTAAGTTTTTATTCATACTATAATAAAGTAAGTAAAACAAAGTTATACCACATTAGACCATAAAATATTGATTTATCAAATAAAAATCTATATTTAAAAAACACAACATGTTTTCTATATTTAAAAACTATAATTATTATTTTTTATCTTGATTAACAAAAAATACCTTTAAACATTTATATTTTAAACAACTTTTTTTAAACTCAGTTTTTTTTTGGTAGTATTAATATAAAATTATTAAAGTTATTTCATAATTTTTGAAATATATTAGAAATTTTATTTGAAAGTTAACTTCGTTCAGTATATGTATTAGGTGTTGAACAAGATAAGGTATTTGTTTAATTTTAAAAAACAATTAAGTTATTAGTAAATTCTGTTTCAAGTTAAATAGTAAGCGCGTAAAGCAATTAACTTAGTTTAAAACTGCGACATAATTCTTTAATTAACAAATTTGTTAAATCTCAAACTTATGTCATATAAATGAAACAACAAGTACTTGATTTCAATGGTAGTATTTACTCAAATAAAATATTCATAATAAAAGAAGAGTCCGTCACACGCTATCATATAATTTAAAACCGCTTTTATGCGGTAATAAAAATACACAAAATATAAAATATAAAACATATATAAATTAGTATCGCATTAACATTTATAAGCGTTTAAAACTATAACTTAATAACTAATTTGAATTATAAAAAAACTAATAACATTTTCTTTTATAAATTATATTTCTGTTGTACTCAAATTTGTATAACTAAACTTTACCAAATCAAATGATAAAAAATTGATATACTTAATAAAACAATTTATTAAAAATATATTTAGTTATACTTAAAAATTTATTTTGTGTTTGAAAACTGAATTAAATTTTGAATTAATTTAAAAAAAAAATGTAAAATTTATACTAATACACACTTTTTAAACTTTTTTAACTTAAAAAAAAACATATTAGACAATGTTTAAGTTAAATCAAAAAACTTTTAAATTAAAATTATATGTAAGTTAAAATTACCAAAAACATAGTTTTGTAAATTGTAAGACTGTTTATATTAATAGTTATACTATAAAAAATAATTCAAACATTTTAAACTATTTATTTTTTACTGTGTTTTCATAGATTGCTTGATAAGTCTCTGAAAAAAAAGCTTTATAAACTTATTTTTAACCACAAAATTGTTAATTATCAAAAAAAAAAATTATGGTTTTTTTAAAAACAAACAAACAAGTTGAAAAATTTGAAATGTTAAAGTCCTTGGTTTTTAAAACTATACTATTTTTTAGCATTTATAGCAATAGTGTTGTTTTTAATCACTCATTTGTACTTATACATACGAAAATTGTAAATAAATAATTTAAGTGGCGGAATTTTATACCACAATATATAATAAAACTTTAGTTTTCAAATCCAGTTAAAAAAATTTTAAAGAACAAATATTTTTTCGATCAACTTTTAATATGTATTAAATTATATTTACGTAGTTTACGTAATTAGTTTAAACAAACACAAAGCTTAAAATTCATAACAGTTTGAATTCTAAAAAGTTTCATCAATATTGTTTGTCTTAGTCTAATTCAGGGATTAACGCATAACAGTCTATTATTAGAAGCATTCTAGTTTTGAAGAAAAAAGCTACTTACGGTAAATATTTTCAAAACAATATTTGAAATCGTTACAAGAATACTGTTTTCAATTAAAAATGCGATAAACTAAAACACAATTAACGAAAAATAAATTTTTAACAGTAGAATTAAGAGTCTAGTTTTAAGTTTAAACAACTAAGAATTTGTTTGAGCTTTTTAAAGTATGTTTTTAAGTGATAATTACGTTATGGGCCATAATTTTTTTTTGTGGCTGAGTTTTTTAGATTCTTTGTTTAATTAGTCTTTTTTTAAAACAAATCGGAAATAGTTTACTTTTATCTTAACAACTTTTTAAATAATATCATGTGCAGCTTTCTTTAAAATTAAAATGCTTAAATTTTTTTAAAGTTGGGACTTTTTTAGATTTATAAGTTTTTTAAACTATGTTTTGCAGCAATAAAACTTACTATAAAAAATAAAAGTACAGCAAGAATGTTAAATTAAAAAATAAAGCATGCTTTTCTGTTTTTATTTTATAATTTTCAATATTTAGTATACTTCTCTAATGAGAAAAAAAAAATTCCAAAACAAATATTTATGTGATATTGTGTACTTTTAAAACTTAATTTAAATATTTTTATTCATAAATGTTTATTGTGCAAACGTAACGTTTTTTAAATTGTTTAAATTAATGTAAGATAAAAATAACAGTTTTGAAGAGTCTACACAAAGTTGTAACAATTTACGAAAATTTTTATTTAATTTTTTTTAATTAATGAATGATGGATAAACATGCGTAAATAAATAAAAAATTAACCTATATTACTTCAGTATACAGAATATTTCATGTCTTTCATGTACTGTATTTATTTAAAAAAAATATTGAAAAAAAAATCTTTTATCTTTTATGATATGGTGGATAAGTGTATTAGTTTGTGTTATATGAAAAATTGAACATTTCTGAATTTTTACAGATAATAAAAGATGTTTTTATATATTCTACAATTCTACATTATTCTACTTACATAAACTTATTTTGTTGAACATTGAACACTTAAATTCCAGCAGAATTTTATTTTGGTAAACAAAAATCTATATACTTCCAATATTTTCACCATTTAGTCCTCAAAATCAAAAAGGTGTATCTTGTTAGGTGAGTTAGTTTTTTAAACAATTTTTGCTTAAGAATATATAATCAGTGCAATTTAAACCATTTTATAAAATTCGAATAATCCAGCTTCAGTATTCTTGACACAAAGTTTAAAGTATTAAGGCCATAGGGGGGTCCAAACTATTACGAAAATTTACTTTGGCTTTTATGTGAAAGCTTTAAGTACAAACTACAAGAAAGGTTTTAAAGAACTTAAAAATATCATTTAACTTTTGATATATTTTGCAAATTGTTTGGAGTGAATTATCTCAGATATTTCCAAAATCACTATAAATCTATAGCCTTCTTCTTTTTTCAAGAAATCTTATTTAAATTGTCAGGAAATGCTCCTTATACTATGTGAAAAAAAAATTACTTATTAATTTTAATAACTTGGACAGATAAAAATATTATAAAAATAAAAAAAAATAGGTTTTTTTTTGAAAAATAAAGTATTTTTACTTTATTACTTTAACTTTTTGAAGTCTAAAGTAATGCTTTTTTATTATTGTATTAAGATCAGACTGTGAAAGTTTGAAGAAGATTGCTTGAAAAATGTAGGATGAGATAGGTTTTAAATAGAATAGTTATTTGTTCGCTATTTTAGTTTTCCCTTCCTATAAAGAACCTATTATGTGGCCCAACTTTGACCTGTCATATCATAGAAAAATTCAAGTTTTCTAAAATGGTAAAAAGCAACTTAAAGCTTACTAAAATTCTATAAAAAATGAACAAATTGCAAAAATATTGCCTAGCCCCCTATGGCTTAATTTAACTATGAGTTGGTTTATTTTGTAAGCATATATCAATACTTTAATCATTATGTCTAAAAGCTTTTATTTATAGTCTGCTAATTGTGAAAGAACTCATGTTTACTGCTCTTGAAAGAAAAGTAAAATAAATATTTTTCTAACATAAACAAACATTGTGTACATGTTTCTAACTTTTATATTTTAACAACTTAATTTTCAGTAAGGATTGAGCTAAGTTAATCATTTCAAATACTCCTTCAATATTGTAATCGTAGTTAAGAACCTCATCTTTACAGCTTTTACATTAAAAGCTTAAGCTATCAGTTGAAAGTTATTAAAGATTTTGTCTGTATTGATTGTAGTTCTGCATAGTTGCTCGACACTCGGGATAAATAAGGATATTTAAAGTTTTTTTAAAACTCATCAGACTATAGATATTTTAACTTTTTAATAAAAAACTCAGCATTGTTTTAAGATTTTTCAATAATCTTTAGAAATGTTTTTAGAGATTTTTAATAAGTTTTATTTGAATTAGTTGCTAAATTCTGTCATTCTATAACCAATTTTGTTGAGAAAACTTTCCTGGAAGTTTGAAGTAATATCAAAAGTCATAGGAAAAAATAGATTTTTAGTGAAATTGTTTTTTTTTTTTTGGTTAGTTTGCACCTCCCATAAAGATCCTATTGTTGACTCTGCTATATCTCAAAAATTTATTTATAAAATCTGTTAAAGCCATCTTTTAGCGTAGTTAATACTATTTAAGTTATGATACAGTTTTGAAAAAAGTGATTACCTCCCTCCCCCTTTTGCTCTTATTTGTCATAGTAAATTAGTATTTAAAACAATCATATATACTTGGCTTTTGATTTATATTTTACTATAATAATAAATATTGAGCAGGTTAGGTTTACAACCTTTTTCATTAATTTTAACTACTATTAATCTCAAATCTTTGGGAATGCTCCTTTTTATTAGATAATATGTATTTTACTTACATTGAAAAAATTATGACTAAAAGAAAATTTTTAATGTAAAATAGAATTCTATTCAAGTACAAAAATTGCTACAACGCCATGGTTTTTTATCAACTTAAGATTGATCTAAGAAAGTTAAAAACGACTGCCAAAAATCTTAAAAAGGACATATATTTTGATGATATAGTCTTTTACTCAGGGTTGCCACAAGGTCAGAAAAAGTCAGGAAAAACTTGAAAAAATAGCATAAGTCATGAAAAAAAAACAGGGGTTTTTAAAAAAAATCAGGAAAAAAACTTTTTACTTTGTGGTAGAGATACAAGTATTTTGCTTTTAGAGCTGTTTCTTGCATATACATCGATTATTCACAGGTGGTTGAAATGGTTTAATGGAAGTTATATGATTAAATCCAGCAAAACAATTGTTGTTTTAAACCAGTTTCCCAAACTTTTTTTTCAGGTTGCCCCCTTTGACCAAATGAAAAAAAGCTATTGCCCCCTCCCACAAGACTAACATTTAAAACACTTAAGACCTTTTTTTGCCATTCATCTGCAACTCCAGAATGTCTAGTGTAAGTCACAAAATTACTAATAAATACACATAAGACCTTTTTTTAAATTTATTTTTTTGCTCTTCAACTGTAACAGAATATCTGGTGTAAGTTGAAAATTTTTTTTATTGCCTCCCCTTTTGCCCCCCCCACCTTTCTAATTACTAAATTCCCCCAACTTACTAAAACCAACTTTTTAATTTGCTATATAAAATAATTTAGGCCTTAAAAATTATAAAAATTGCCTCTTGTATCTCAACAATTATATTGATCTACTAGAACTAGTTTTCGTTATATGCAATAAGCTATATGAAATGGACAAAGACTGAAACATCAAAATATATTCCGTTATGAATGTAATCTTGATATTTTTGATGATAAAAGTATAGTATATTAAAATATGGATTTATTTTAAAATTATCTTAAAGAAGAGTATGAACATTAGCTAAATATAGTTGTTCACTAACACTATCTATCAACAAAAATTTTATGATAATTTCTCTATGAATTTCCTATATATTATTGATTTCCCTATATTTTTGAAACTTCAGTTGGAACCCAGTCATTTTTAACTAGGTTAACAATTGAAAACTAAACATTAGTTAGTAGATAGTTGGTATAATATAGTATTAACATAATCAGTATAATCAGACTATTATTATGTCAAAAACAAACTCAAATGTTATGAACATATCACCTTATCCAGAGTATGATATTTTTAAACATAAATTTAAATGTATAATAAAAAAAAGATGAACTCAAAGATGATCAGTGTTAGGACTAGACTAGGAGTCTTTTCTTAAACTAAGGTAAAAATATTATTATTCAACTTATTTTGAGTTGAAAATAAATTAATTTAGTTGTAATAGGTGAAAAAAAAAGTATATTCTTGTTGTTTAATAATCACAACTAATAAAAAATTAAACTTAATCAAACAGTTTGAAAACTAAAAAAAAATGTTTTAGTTTAAGTAGGTTAATTTTAATGATTAACTATTATTTCATTTCCTTAGAATAAGTATTAATATTGCTTCCTTTAAATTTGGATTGTATATTTTAAACTTGTACACTAATACTATTTCTGAAAATTAATTTTTCTTTTAAAATAATATTTATAGTAAAAAAAAAACAAAAAGTCTCTTTTTTGAATGCATTAAACAATAATAGATGTTGTTTATCTATTCTATATTTAAATTGCATTAAACAGGTATGCCACTTATCAGGATAATCAGCGTAACTCACAACAGTTTCTAATTTCAAAAAATCTCAGAATGACTCATGATTGAGATTTTTTGTCATATCTTTAGTATTTTAATTTTAAAAAACATTATAATGTGTTTGAACATAATAAATATTATACTTAATACCAGATTTCAGCTGCAGTAAAAAACTATGAGCTTAAAATAGTATAAAGAAATAGTTAACTTTGTTATGCTTAAAAAGCTGGTAGTTTTTTGCTGTGACTAATAATAAATAAAATATTTATTTTGCACATTACTATTTAAATAAGCTCTTTACATTTTAGTAAATCTAGCAATTTTTTTATTTCGACAAAAAACAATATTTTGAAATAAAGTTTATTCAAAATCTTGATATTTATTGATTTTAAAGAAAAAAAAATCTTAGAATATTTAAAAACTATTCAATGAACACTACATGACAGTTTAAGATCCCACATGACATCTAAAGTTCACTCAAGATAGTATTTTTGACTAAAAGAGTATCAACTCTCACTAAAATTAATTTCAAGCTTTATGACGTAACTATTTTTAGCTAGACTTTTTAAATTCATTGTATATTACTAAATTTACACTATGTTATTATCAATTTTTATCAAGATTGTTCGAATGATTCACTAAATAAAATCAATTAATAAACTTTTTTATAATGAGTAACTTATGTTTATATTTTTTTGTTAAAATCAACTGATAATGATTTAAACAAAAAGTTGAATACTTCTTTGAATTTGAACTATATTAAAGTCCTTCACTTGATGTATGTTTTATCTTAAATATTAAGTTTTAATTGAGTGTTATAAGCAAATAAGAACTTGACCACACAAATATAAATTGGAAATTTGAATATGTATACATGGAATCTGTCAATTTAACATAAAGAAACCTGGAATTAACTTGAATTTATAAAATATTGAATATAAACCTACAATATTGAAGAAAAATCACTAAAAACAATGGATAAATTTAAAATTTTAGACAATTCTTACATTTTAAGTAATAAAATTTTGGTTAAACACTAAAATCCATCATAAAGATAAAGTTTTTAGTTTATCATTATAACTTGTTTTTGTTTAAAAAACACACTATTGTATATAGTTTTTTTACTTTAAACTTAATTGCATACTTAAAACTTTTTTACTTTAAAACCTGGAAGAAACTCACAAAACCTGGAAGGAATTTCTCAAAAACTTTGATAACCCTTTAATTAATTAATTTCAGAGTGAATTAACAATGACTAAAAATAGTCTATTTAAAATTATTATTTACCTCTATGAATATAACTAGTGTTAAATTTTATTTTAATTAATTATGTTTCAACAGTTCAAAATTTTTCTTTATAAATTTACTTGGTTTACGGTATTTTGTTAATTTATATATTAAATTGTTGGTAAACTTAATTTAAAAACTAACAATATTAAATTTATAAATGTATGGTTGCTGCAAAACCTAGAATTAGACCATTTAGGCTAAAAAAAGCCAGTGTTTGAGAATTTTTGAAATAAAAAAACTAGGAAATACTTGGAATTTTTAGCAATCTTTCATGTGAGTTGGTAAAATTTTAAATTGATGCAATTTTACACATACAACTTGACACATACATATTTTTTTAAATTTTAAAACACATTGAAAGTAACTTTACAGTTGTTTTTAATTTTTTTATACTACTTAACACAGTTTTTAACCTTAGACTTCACTTTAAACTAAAAACAGACTAAAAATAATGATGTTTCAAAAAACCTGGAAGAAATAAAGAAAACCTTGAAATTTTTTTTCAAAACTCAGTGGCAACCCTTAAAATGAAACAAAACAAATAAGTTGAGCTTAAACTGATTTATATAAATAATGATTAGTAAATGAACTATAGAGTTCCTAATAAAAATGTCACATGAAAAGATGAATTGTTTATAACTTTAATCATTAAAAAGTATTTATATTTTTGTGAATAATAATATTTTAAACTTTAAATGTTACCTGTTTGTTTCCAAAACATTTAATGTTTATACTTAAAATTTTAAGCATATTGATTACAGTTCTTAGCTTTTAGTTACTTTTGGGCATATAGGGGAAGGATGTAAATCACTTTTTTCACAATTTGATCTTATTTTATAGAGTTTTAACTAAGCTACATGATGCTTTTTACAGATTTAAAAAAATTCCAAGTAATTTTAAAATATAGATAGCCGGTCAAAGTCAGAGGCAATAATAGGTTCCTTATGGAAGGCATAAACTAAAATTGCAAAAAACCAACTATTTCACTAAAAATATACCTTCTACTATTTTAAGATAAATACCTCAAACTTTTAGGAATTTTTTTCTGCAATAATTAGAAAATTATGTCAAAAAGAATTACTTAAAAACATTTATATACAAAGTTCTCAAAATAACTTTTTTTTTTCAAACTCTGAAGTAGTTATCTCAACGTAGGTGGGGATATATTTTTAGTGATTTCTAGTTAATTGCAGGTTTGGTGGTTTAGTTTTCCCCTCCAATAAAGAACCTATTGTAGTCTCCAACTTTGACCTGCTATATCTTAAAACTTTTCGATTTAAAAAAATCTGTAAAAAGCAACTTGTAGCTTACTTAAACTCAATAAAATAAGTCGAAACTTTGAACTAGTTGATTGGTACTTTACCCTATTTAAATTGCACTGAATAGTTTTAAATATAATCTGTTGACATTATATAGTAGGAGGGATTAGTTATTTGCTTTTATTAAATGTTTTACAGTATACTTGTAGACTGTATATATATAAAAACCATTTATAAGGTAAGCCTCTTATCTCATAATATAAGTATTATAAATATGAATTTACAAAAAGAAACTGTTAAAAATGTTATCTCAAACAAAAACTTTTATATGCAAGTTATTTTATCTAGTTGAAATTATTTATTAGTGAAATATACTAATAAAAAAAAAATTTTAAACATCAAAAATACTCTATGACAGCATCAGAAAACTTCAGTCATGGTGTGTTAATAAAATTTATTTAGTGCTTACAATATTTGCTTACAATATCAAAGTCTAATGATTAAAACTATAAATCATTAATGACATGTTCTATTTATTTATGTTAGAATGAAATTAATAACTTTTTATAACTACTAAACTTAAATATCTGAAAAAGTTTTAGTTTAGATAAGTGAATTTATATATGTAAAACACTTTTGTTCAAGCTAAAAGTAAATGCTTTAAAGTAACACTTTAAAATGAGATAAGTATATTGTATATAACTTATTACTTTTGTGTTAGCTTTCAAGTAGGTTTTTAATAGTACTTCCCCTTTGTTGATTGTAACAAATTATTTTAAGTGTTTCAAAACAAATTCAGAAAACTAGTTCCTAATTAGTTAAGATTTTAAATTCAAAGCCATCATAAATTAACTTAAGGTTATGTTAGATGAAACATGATGATCATAAAACCAATAATTTACAAAAAGTTAATTTAATATGTTATGTGTACTTTAATTGTGATGTACATCTTAAAGATTTTAACTTACAAAGTACAGTAACCTCTCGGATCTTTACGCACTCGTGACGTTACGCACTCTCGTTTAGTTACGCATTTCAGAATTATATAAATTTCAGAAATAAAAATTTTATTTTTTTTTAATATTGCAAAAATTAGGTTTATTGCAAAATTTTTAACTTAAAATATGTCTTTGAATGCTAATACACCTCTCTATATTTTTAGACTTTGTAAATTTATGTTTCTTGACTAATTGATAAATATTTAGCTATACCCCATTATATCAGAAATTTTGTTAAAAATAAAATATTAAATCAAAATTCTGAAAGAAATATGACTGTGTTTAATAATAAAAGTATAATGAAATAGTGAGAGTTTAAAACACAAAGAAATAATACAGCAGTCTTGCCCAATATATTAATAAACACTTTTTTATAATTGTAAAGAAATGCTTAATTATAAATTGAATTTGCTAAGTAGAATAAAATCTAAATGTCAAATATAAATAAAGATTAAGATAAGTTATACTTATTATTAAAATAGTAAAATTATTTCTACCCGTATTATTATTTCAAAGAAATTCAAATCCTTTTTTTTATATATTTATAGTTTTATCTGTTGTTTTCATATTTATAAATAAAGTAAACAAATAGTTAAAAGTGGGAAAGTGCCCAGTCTGCTTTTAACTAGAAGCAATATTAAAAAACAGCCATTATAGTGAGTATAATTGGTACCTCTCGTTTCTTTACGATCTCTCATATCTTTACGCACTTTTTCTGTGGACACAATGTGCGTAAATAAGCGAGAGGTTACTGTATTAAATGAGTTATTAAGTTGAACTGTAAATAGTTATTAAGCAAGCAAGAATAGTTAAAATACATTCAGCAAAAACAACTTACTTATCTATTTTTATTAAAAAAAAATTTTTTGTGCTCAAAAATAAGTTACAATAATAAAATTTTTGCATATAGTTGTTTGTTGTGTTCACTAAACAACATTAAATTGTATTTTGATTAACAATTTACTACTGTTTAACTTTTTAGAATACTTAACTCTTAATTTGTTCAACAGTTTTCTCATGGGTTTTGGAAGATGACATGCCTATAATGATTATATTGCTTCTTTCACAAATAACACTTACCAGTCCATGAAGATTACTCACAAAATCATGCATGCCATGCCATTCGATGAAAACATCCAATAGGTAATTAATATTGTATATTTTCATACTTTTTCCCTTTAGTAAGTTTGTTTAAAGTGCAGTTTTTACTTTTGTTATCTCAATTTAATTTTTTTTAAACAGCTTTTTGATGCCCAATGCAACAATTTTCCAAGTCACTGTCCAGCCTGGATAAAGCCATAGTGAAGAAACGTTTAAGAAATCACACAGATCTGAAAAGGTTAGACCTCTTTTTTCTAAAATCTATTCCTTTTTATATTTGTAAGACAGTTTATGTGTTTCCTTAAAAATTACAACATTATTACTTTAACAAATTTTTAAGTTTAATTTTTAGCTACAGTACATTTAATTTAATTCTTTGAGATTTGTTATATTTTAAACTTATTATCATCTATCATAAATAAAAATGTTTTATATAAGTTTGTTATGAAATTGTAATGTATCTTAAATTATTAAAAAGAAACTTGTATTGCAACCCTGAGATCTTCGAGCATAAATTAGGTTGTCAAGTAAAACTTCCTAGAATGTTTTATGCAAGTTTCATACACTTAAATTTTTTTTTTTTTAAATAATAGTTTCTATTATGCGTAATTTCATTGTTTTTTTTTTACTCTTAACTTTATGCTCTAAAGTTAAAGAAATAACTAACACAAATTTGAGTTTTTAATTGTATATTTAAAATTTTTAGAATAAAATTCGTTTTTATTTTTAGTATTATTATTTTTAAATTATTTCAAGAGTATGGTCAAGTTCTTTAGTCGTAAAGAAACTCTTTTTTTAATTTCTCACTATTTAATAAAAACAAGATTTAACAAGTATTTTATTAATTATTTTCAATAACAACTCATACTTCCTAATTAAAAGAAAGTAATAAGTCATATATCAAAAAATTTTGAGACCCGAAAAATCACAGGGTTTTAAACTTATGGTTATTATTTTTTCTGAATTTTTATCAGTACATTAATTTTTATTTATTTGTGCTTTAAACAATTATTTTTTTAGATGTCAGGGATGATCAACCACAATGGATGGCACAGGAAACGGATGTGGTGAAGCTACAATGTATTGTTTTCAACTTTTATTTTTAAGATTAATAAAACTTGAAAATGTACTTTTAATAGTGGTTTAATTTTTAAATTGTTCAAGCCATTAGTTATTTGCTGTATTATATCTCATACGTAAGATGTTTTACTTAATTGTTTTTCAGTAAACTTTTTGCATTGACTTATAGCTATTTTTAATTATGCCTTAATAATAAATAAGTATTATATAGTTTTAAAGTTTAATTACCAAAGTTAAATAAAAAATTTCGAAGGTTATGAAGTAGTGATAGGTAAAATTAAGGTCTATGTAAAATTTTACTCCAAGTCTGGAGTATATTTGATTTTTTGTACTTGCTAAAATCTATTAACCGTTATCTACTCGAACCTCCAAATTATTTGAAATGAAAATCTTTATATGAAAAGCATATATTGCAAAAGCCACTAAATGTTATTAGTTTATACCTCAATGAGCCAAATTATTAACATTGGTATATAACTTTTTCTACTCTTTTTAGCATATATTTACCCTTGGTAACCATATCACCAACTATGGAAACCCTATGGTGTTATATATATTTTTTTAGGATTACTATTTATTTCTGTTTTTTAGATAAGTTTCTCAATGCAATCTCTGATGTTTTTTGTTATGTTTATTAGTAAACAATTTAATAATAAAAAAATATTCAACTAAAATAAAATCTATTTTAGTTAATATTGCTCTTTTAAAAAATGTGTTGCTAATCATGGGCGCTAAAATAAATTCGTATTAAACTGTAGAAGGAATAATATCTATTAAGAGTGTGTACATTGTTTTTACGTTTGTGTCAATTTAACGATTATGTAAATAAGTTGGAGTATCCTGCTTTTTTAAAATGAAGTTTCGTATTGATGACGTACTTATTTTCACATTTATATGTTCCTTTTATTATTTATTGTCCATGTAATGTTTAAAATATTCCCAAGGCTTTCCAATGTTTTAGGTAAAATCTGTAGCTAGTTAGTGAACGATTTGAAACAAACTGTCTATTTCGGTGTTTTTGCTCATTGTATTAACGTAGTAACAGTGAAGTAACTTCAAAGATTAAATCAGGTATTAGTGATAAACAAAATAACTACTAATACACTTTACTTGAATATTTCAAAATTTGTTTTAAAAACTTATAAAATTTTATGAAATCTACATGCTTATAGATTTATCTTTTTAATAGTGTAAGTGAATTTAATACAGTGACCAAAATAAAAGCTCTTAATTATTATTTTTATGTTTAATGTTAAATAATAGTTTAACGTTTTAAGTCTCATGAAGCTTATTAGATACTGTTGTCGAAAGTTCTGGATAATTTGGCTATTATTAATAAAACTTGGTTGTTAAACGATCGAAGAACACTTATGCCACTACCTATGATTTCAATTATTTTAGCTTGTATTTGCTTACCTATTGTTTTACACATGCTTTTATGTTCTTCTATGTCTAAAGTAGGAAAATCAAACGAAAATAGGCATTTTTTTATAAGGAAATTATATATTTCTAATTAAACTTCATTACTTCGACTTTTACTTCTTATACTTTACAGTAAGGTAAATTTTTATCATTTTTTTATTTAACAACTGATGAATGTTTTAAAAATAGTATTATGCTGTTCTATAACCAGTTATTTATTAACTAAAAAATGATATTTATGCATAAATAAAAGCCAATTTTACAATATTTTAGTATGTACATTGCAAAAACGCAAATAATCTAAACTTGCAGCCATAAAAACCATTTAGAAAGTATTGTGTTGCTCTATTTGTGGGTAAGCTATTAAAAGTTAATACAAAAATACTAGACAGTTTAATTGATTATGGAAGTTTTTCTCCAACCGGTTCGCTACACTACGACAATGAAAAAATAATAAATAAATTCTGCTCTATAAAACAATTGTTTAGGTGATCTCCATGTTGTAAAACTGAATATTTGTTTTAATGCTTGAAAATGTGTCTTGAAGAATAGATTGTAATATATGAACTCAATGTTACAATATTAGCTGTTAGTATAGTTTATTGTTTGAACTACCTAACATAAAGGATAAAAAGTATAAATTCAAATAAATGTATGTTAAATAAAATTCAAAGTTTTTAAAATTTTGTTGTTATAACTAAATAATTCCAAATATTTTGCTACCTAAGTTAATCAATCATAAACTTACAAATTTTTATTGAAGAAACTGTTATTACTTTTAAAAGTATTTAATTTTATATAAAGAAAAGTTGTTGATAAATCAATTACAATATGTAAATATTCTAAATACTTTCGTAAACTTTCACATAAAATTGAAATGTAATTAATAACTTAGACTGACTTAAAAAACATTAAAATCAGTTGAGTTTCTGTGGCTAGCCAGCAGTTTTATAAATACTTAAACTCAAGTTTACATTTAATAACTTTGCATTTAATGCCACCCTAAAAATAATTTACAAGATTAATCAACTTTATTACAAAATTCTGTATGTGAATAAGTATAGAGAAGTCTTATTTAACAGTTACTATTTAGTACACTTTTCAGTAAACGGTTTTTGAAAACTTTATAAAATAAATTAGTGTCAGTCGAACTAATTAGCTCCGAAAATTGTAAATTTATTATATTGTTAGGTTTTTACATTAGAGTTTTTTTACCAACTATTAATGCTAACTCTGTAATAATAATAATAAATATCTTAATTCTATGATAATTGCTTATACTTTATTCTATTTATCTATAGTTAATCATGATCGCAAGTTTCCTTTTTAGTATAACTATAGTAGCTTTCAAATAAACTATGAAAAAAGATATATATAAAGTTATAATTTTTTTTATTACTTATATAAATTACTTTAGTAGTCAGATATTGGTAAGCAACTAGCAAATTAAAATCACTTGCAGGCAATGTAATTTTGTCACTTATTAAAAATTTAGTAAAATTTAAAAAAACATTTGATTTATCAATTTATTATCAGATTATTAAATAATAAGCATATTGTTTCGGCATAAAAACAATAGGTCTGGAAATTATCTTACATAATTTTGATAATTTTATTTAAAAACAAATACACAGTCAGCTTGTTTTAGTTTTATAAATTAATACTTTGAAAAGTCTCAGTAATATAAAGACTTAAAAAAAATAAACTGAAATTAAAGAAATAAAATTATTAATTTAGTTTTTTTAAATGATGTACGTCTACTTTGTCACATTGAAGATAACTAATAAATTATTGGCTATTTAGTTTAAAATAAATTATTTTTAACTTAGTGTGCTTTTGGGTAACATGACAATATAATTCCGAAAATTCAATTTCTTTAAAAAATTGTTTAAACTGCTAAAACTCATAAATATATATTCTTGCAAAAAAAATCGGAGATAAATCTGAATAAAAATATTCTGATATAAAAAAAAAATTAAAATATATTTTACAAAATTTTTCTTTATTTTTTTTACAATACTTTGCTTTACTACTTGATTGCATAAATGATAAAAACTTTACAAAAAAAAAATCTTTACATGTGCTAACTAAACCTAAAATTGCATTTTTTGTTACTTTTAAACAGTATTAATTTTTGAGCATTTGCTTCTTAGACATTTTGTAAATAATTTGAATTGCCGGTATTATAATTTTCTGAAATTGAACAGATGTGCACCCGTGCTTAACAAAATTTTCTCTTCAGGCTGCACAAGTCAATATAATTATTATTTAAAACTAATATGATTCTTTTAGTATTTAAGTCTGTTAATTTTTTTCTTATAGTTAGTAAATAGCAAAATTTACTTTGAACTCTATTTTTTTAAGTATGTAAACAACTGCTTAAAATCATAACTTAGTCAAATAGTAAAGATAACAAAGAACTTGACAATTAAACATTTTATTTTAATTTCTTTTACACACTTTTAAATTTTTATAAAGGCTCATGAAAAGTTGACTATATTTGCTACATAATAAACTTGTACTAATAAATATTACAACAGCAACTTATACGGTTTAAACTTAACAAAAAAAAACATTTTTATTTTTTTTTTAATTTTTCTCAAAATGCTTATCACAAACTTTTCATACAAAGCTGACCAACTTTATCTAAAACATTGGTCAAAATTATTCTGTTGTGTTAGAAAAACAATAATAACAATTTAGTTTTAGAATTAATAACTTAATAATTATATTTTATATCTAGAATGCTCACACATGTAGACATATATCGCTAAACTTTGTATACTAAAATTTCAACTGTAGATTTATATATACTAAATATGCTTTAATACTAATTAAAGTTTTAACGCTTAGCAGTAACAACTAAGTTATGTTATTATATCTAACTTTAACTTTTAAAGTTTTAAGTTGAGGGTTTGTAGTTTTTTGTTTAATTGAAATTAACTGAACGGAATTCCAAAACAGCTCGAGGTTACAGTTGTAGAGTAAATATCAATGTTACGTTGTGTTGAAGCTTTTTGAATTGTAAACAGATTGTAATGTAGTATTTGAATCTTAAACATCTGCTTAAATTTTGAAATTGTATACTAAAATTTCAACTGTAGATTTATATATACTAAATATGCTTTAATACTAATTAAAGTTTTAACGCTTAGCAGTAACAACTAAGTTATGTTATTATATTTAACTTAAACTTTTAAAGTTTTAAGTTGAGGGTTTGTAGTTTTTTGTTTAATTGAAATTAACTGAACGGAATTCCAAAACAGCTCGAGGTTACAGTTGTAGAGTAAATATCAATGTTACGTTGTGTTGAAGCTTTTTGAATTGTAAACAGATTGTAATGTAGTATTTGAATCTTAAACATCTGCTTAAATTTTGAAAATATTTTAAACTTTATTTTCACATCGAGTTTCTGTTTTATAGTTGTATAAAAACTTCAATCTTTTTTCTTGCACAATCATTATTTTAGTTTGAATACAATTGATTTTTGCTTAAATTTCTACAAATATAAAAGTTTTTTAAAACAATTTCTTATTTAAAAAGTATTAAATAATTACACCTGATATTTTGTATAACTTTAATATAAAATTAACTTTTAATAGTACTTTATAGTTAGTTTCTGATATTTTATTATTATTCAAGTTTTAATTTTTAGTTTAAATAATTCCAAATTAAATCCATGAACAACAACTTACCTTAAATCAATAATACTTATACGAAGTTACTTTAAGGCAGTGTTTCTGAACCTTTTTCTAGTGGCGGAATCCTTTTTTTAATTTCAACTTTTCCGCGGAACCCCTAATTTAATTTTATATAAATGCCTGATATAATATTTCCTGCAAAAAACTAAATAATTTCAGTGAAAAACTAATTTTTTAGCAAAACTATATAATTGTTAGAAATCATACCATTTGTAATAGTATTTTGTCGAGTCAAACTCAAAGTGCGCCAGAGGCAATAGTTATTTTATAATTCTATAATAAATAAACGAAAACAAACATGATTAATCGCAACGTCATAAAAACCTTTCTTTGCATAATAAAAACAAAATGAGAGCTACAAACAACAACGAAATGAACATGAACCTAATCGATTTTACAGATTACTGTAATAACAGGGAAGATGCTGAACGAAAAATAAATAAAAAACATTTAGTGCGAAACTTGAACTTGTCTCTTAGCAACAAGCATGTCAATGCGCGGCTGGATTTTGGATAGACTGAGACGGAGACAGGCAGATAAGGTTGGAGTCAACATACAGTTCCTTTGCTTCGTTTTAATGTTTGTTACATGCGAAAAGCCTGACTCGCAAAGATAAGTGGTGGTGAATGGTAAAAGAAATTTTACTGCGCGCTTTGCTAAGACGGTGTACTCTGAAATTGCCCATATCCAAAAATCTAAAAGCTCCTTCCATTTGAAACTCAATTTTAAATTGCTATCTTCAGATAGTTGCAGCAATTCGTTTTCTGTATCTGTAGGAAGAATCACTTCTTCTGAAGCAATATCACACATAAAAGGATTCAAAATCCATAAATTTCGGATGCGAACATCTTCAGGAAAATAATGTTAAAACTTTATAGACAAAAGATCAAAGTGGTTGTATATTTCGTCAGAGAAGTGAATTCTATTCATTTTTCATGGGCCTCATCAAACCATTGAAACATCGCAAAATTACCAAAGCTAACCTTTTCTTCAAAAAGTTAATTCTATTTTTAAACAACTCAATCTTGTCTGTCATTACAAAAATGAAACTTTGCTTCCCTTGCATGCGTAAGTTCATTGCTCCTATATTGTTTGCTTCAGTGGTAATACCATAGTTTTTATGACTTCACTAAAAATAGAAATTCAAAAATGTGCAAAATTTGTGCAACCAGGACACCTATTAATAATGAATACCCATTAAAACACCCTACCGCTTGATACAAACTAAGCAGATCAATGAATGCTATAATTATATATGTTTTCCATTTTATGTGTTCCATTTTTTGAAGTTTTATGATTTATGTTTTTTTTTTCAAATTTCTTTTTTAAATTCTGAAAGGCTTCGCGGATCCCCTGAAAAGCGTCGCGGAACCCTAGGGTTCCGCGGAACCCCATTTCAGAAGCACTGCTTTAAGGTATGTTTTCTTGAATTAATTTTCAATTTAAGTTAAATTTATTTCTACGAAATTTTAAACTCTTTTTTTTTGCTTGCATTGTCACCGTTTCAAACATAAATATTTTTGTAAAAAACTATATTTCAATTGGTGTTACGATTTTTATATCAGATTACAATAACGTTTATTAATTATTAGAATTTAGTTTTTGACTTTAAATTCTTTTTTTTTTAAACCTATGTATTTTTATTTCATTGTTTACAAAAGTTCCGAAAATAAAATTGAAAACTTCGGCTGAAATTTACAAAAAAAACATAAATTTTGAAAATATTAAATATATATTTAAATGCTTCCATCTAGAAAAGCTAAAGATATATACTGTATTTGCAGTTTTTTGTAGTTAATTGGAAATTATCTGTTTTTAATTTATTTTCTCTTTTGAACCGAGCGTTTGTGTGTATTCATTTGATAACCTCAGTAAAAATCAAAAAGTAAAATTTTAAAATCACGTTTAGCTGCAAACTTGCATTAAATTATATGATTCGATCGCATTTACTGATATGTACAGTAGCAAACGCGGTTTTTATTTTCTTTTTATTAGAACGAACTTTATAAATGATGTATACATCTGATTTTAAAACATTTACTAATTAGTAAAGCAAAGAAATAATAAACTTTTTTTTTTACTTCTGATGTATATATTAACATTATCTTTATAATATTAACGAACTAAACCTAATTTTTTCAGCTTAGTCTGTACGCATAATTTTATGAAAAAAAAATATGTCCTTTAAAAAGAATTAATTTATAACTTATAGTTATATTTATTTTTAGTTTAGTTTAATATATTGTGTTTATTAGCTTAACTTAGTTATAAAAAGAAACCAATAATAAAACAGTTCTGTGTATATTAATAAAGTTTAAATTAAAGCTTTAAAATTAAAATTGAATTAGTTTAAGTTTTTGTTGGGTTGCAGTTATGTTAAAAATATTTATGTTAACATATAATTTGTAAATATACTACAACGTTTTATTATTTTTTGCATTGATTTAGTTTTAGAACAGTTAAGTACACCAACCTGTCGTATCTTTACGCACTTGTGACGTTACGCACTCTCGTTTAGTTACGCATTTTAAAATTATAAAGAATCAAAAAAAAAAAAAAAAATTTTTGATATTGCATAAACTAGGTTTTTGTATATTTTTTATTTCAAACATGTTTTTAAATGCTATCTCACCTCTTTATATCTTTAGATTTTGTAAACTTATGATCCTTGACTAATTGATAAACTTTTAGTTATACCTCAGTATGTCAGAAATTTTGTTAACAATAAGAGATTATATTAGAATTAGGAAAGAAGTATGAATGTATTAAATACTTAAAGTATAATGAAATAATGAGAGTTTAAAACACAAATAATTAGTACAGCACCCTTACCCTATATATGAATAAACATCTAAAAAATAATCTAATGAAACTTTCTAACAAAAAGTAGCAGTAATAATTAATAAATATAGAACTTACACTTAACACAAACTTCAATTGTTTTTTTAGTAAACATATCACTGATTTCGTTTGACGTTTTTTTAGTTTAAGTTCTCTTGTAACACTTGCTTTGCACAGCAAGCGTTGTAACAACATAAACAATTTTTATTAAACATTTTATTATATTTTATGCACTTTTTTGCAAAAGAAGAAATCCATTACAGCACCAAATGCATATTTTTGTATAAGGTTATAGAAACAAATTTTAATAAAGACACCACACCATTTCTTTATTGTAAACACATGCTTAATTTTAAATTTAGTTTCCTAAGTGGTTTAGAATATAAATGTTAAGTTTCAAATAAGTTGCATATAAATAAAGATAAAGATAAAATCTACTTATTATAAAAATTAGTAAAATTTATCGACGAGATTAAATCCTTTTTTTAGTATATGTATAGTTTTATCTTTTGATTTCAAATTTAAAAATAAAGTAAACAAATTGTTAAAAGTGGGTAAGCCCCTAGTCTTCTTTTTACTAGAAGCAATATCAAAAAACAGCCATTATATTAAGTGTATTTGGTACCTCTCGTATGTTTACGATCTCTCGTATCTTTACGCATATTTTCTGTGGACACAATGTGCGTAAACAAATGAGAGGTTACTGTAGCTTAAAACTATTATTTGCAAGCATTCAAACATAACTTTTTGACTAGTGATATTTTTTTTTCTAGTTTATGTAAAAATAAATTTATGATAAGATAATTATGATAACAAATTTGAACTTGAACATTTTATTATATCTAAATTTTGGTTTAAATTTTTAACTTGCATTAAAGTTTTTATTAGTAATTATAATCAAAGATTACTAAAGAAAGTTTATCTTTATTGTTTTTAATACTTTTGTATTTATCGGTTTAAAACATTTTTTCGAGAAAACTAATCCTTATAAAAATTGACTTATATAGTGTATTTAAATTATACAATTCTAAAATGCGAACACTATTTGTACTGTAGATGAAAACATAAATTTTAAATACAAACAGTTGCGCATGTCGCTTCATGACGTGGCATTTTTAAAACGCAACAATTGAAAGATACTGCTAAAACTTAAGTATTTTGATTTTGCATTAGATTCAACTTGTTTAATTTGTCAGAATCAAAACCCCACGCATTTTAAATCCAACATTAGTTGGTGTATTTTAACCAACAAAAGAAATAAATATAACACTAAAGCTATGGTTGGATTTTTTTTTAATGTAAATTGTTCACATTTTATATACATACTAATAAATGTTTCAAATACTTTTTTAAATAAGATTACCGATGTTTCTAAATTTAAGCCATCATAGATAATTCTAAAACAATAAGATAAAAACTAGTTCATTAAGGTATTAATAGGTGCTCTAAGTAGTTACTATTTTATTAGTTTTTAGGTTTAAATTTTTTTAAACAGTTAAAGTAATTTAAATCTTTTCTTTTAACACTTTCGTAATAAACTTATAATGATAATAAAAGCTTTTACAGACTTCAACTAATTTAAAACCAAAGTATTAAAACGACTAACTTTTAATTTTTGCTAATAATATTAAGACTAAAAAGTACTGAAAAAAAATTAATTTTTAAGCTCGTAATTATGTCGCATAACGCTATTTTGCAATATGAATAGTCTTTTTTTTGCAAAAATTTTAGAAATTATGCAGATGACATCAAAACCGAAAAAAATATTAAAATATTAACTGATTTTAACAAAAATTAATCATTTAACTTTCTAATTAAAGTCTTTGAGCTCATAATTTTTTTATCTGTACATTTATGTTAAATCTGTTTTTTTTCTTTAGAAATCTTTTAATAAAAAAATAAATACTTGTCTAAATAGTTTGCTCCTATAATACTTTTTATAACTGAGCTTCATACTTAATTATAGTTAGTTACAAAAGTTAATTAATAGATTTCTTCTTAGCTTTTCGTCTAATTGCTTTAGTTATTAATTTTGATGTTCTTAAAACTTTTAATGAAAATAGTTTTAATATTCAAACGGGGTGACTTCCTAGCACGTTTATGTTAAGAACCCTCTGCAGGCTATTTCGTATTTGTATTATTTAAATAAGCCATTATAAAAATTAAGTACTTTTATATTAACTTATTATAATGTATCAGTGAATTTTATCTATCAATACTAAAGACTATTCAAAACTACTTTATATAAATTAGCAAATTTAGACAATTTAAATTTTTAGGAGAAAATTTAAAGGTTTACAACTAAAAAAATAATGTATAGATCTCAAATATAAAAAATAAACTTGTAGTGTTTATTGATATCTACGAAACATTTTTTTCTTTTTGCAAAGCTTAAATGTTTTTTGAGATATGGCAAAATTGATTTAAAAATATATAAAAATATTTGAGAATTAAGAAAAAAGTGGCTTGCAGATACTGATAAGATATACCAGGCATATAGCATGGTAGGTTTCTGCAAATCTACAGAAACGTAAACATTTGTGCGAAAACTCGCTTTTCTTTCGATTATTCTGCTTTTAAGACCTTGTTTCTTTAGCTTCAAGTATTCGTTTATACTTAGTTTTGCACTCCTGTGAAATAATTTTATTTCTTACGGATTCTCTAGCACTTTTAGTGTCGTAAATATTGAACAAATTTAATACATCTAAATTGTATACAAATAGCTTGGTGTAAATATCTATTATCAAATAGCACACTATTGTAAAAAAATCCATTCGAGGCTGTAGATTTGGTTTAAATGATGTGAGAGAATAAAAATTAAGTAAGTGTGAGAGAGGATCTTGTACTATTGAAATGTTTGTGGTGAGTCAAAATAAACTTAAGATTTTTTGAAATTTACATTTTTTTACGTTACAAAAGAGCAAATACAGATAGAAATAAATAACAAGATGAATTTTAGAATAGATGAACCTCAAAGTAAAGTAACATGAAGAATTAACTTTTGTTTTCAATCAAATTGACTACCTGAGTTGAATGTTTAAAGAATAAATCCCTGTGGTTGACAAATATACAAAAATGAAAAACTTTTGAAACAATGATAATAAACTCATTTCCTGAAGTTTTATCAAGAAAATTAGAATATATAAATCAGAAAAAATAACACAATAAGACAAATACTTGCAACAAGAAGAAAAATGGAAAAACTCAATAATATAAAAGATTTTTTTAAGAATAATATAAACAAATATTATTTTATTTTAGAACTTTATTTTTAATTAAAACTTATTTTAAAAGTTCTATAAATGCTTAGTAAGTTAAAGTTTTTATTTTCAACATTAATATAAACAAATTATAGTTTTTTAATTGTATTTTAGAATTTTATTTTTTAATCAAAACTGGTTTTAAAGATTTATAACTGCTTACCTTAGTTTAAGTTTTTATTGCATTTTTTAGCAAAGTTAAAAGATTTAAATTGTACATTGTAGCCACACACTCAAAGTATTCTGGATAACTCTAGGATTTTTAGAGTTTTATTCATGAAGTAAAGCTGATTCAGTATAGTTTGTTTTTAATCTATGAAAAGCTAAGGACATTTTAGGTTTGTTAATAATGCCATAAAAGTTGTTTTTATAGATTTAAATGAGATTTTGCTACCTAGTTTTAATAATTTTTTATTTTAAAACTAATTTGTAAAAAAAAAATTGATAAATTTAAAAAGTTAGTCTTATTTCAAAAAATAAGAAGAAAATTTCAAAAATAAAATCCTGGAATTGGTGTTGGTCACAGGGTAGAGCTTACCTGTTTTACATGTATTGTTATATTATTTGTTTACAATGAGTTTGTTTCTATGCACATTGTTTTATTATATGAAGATTTCTTTTGAGTTTTTGGTTTTATTCTTAACTTTCAAATGTTTTTCATTATCTCTGTTTTATTCATCTTTATATTAAATTTTTTTAAGTAGTTTACAAAATTACAAAAAATTAAATTAGTAAATTTGTATTTTCTTGTTAGCTTTACATTTTGAAAATTATTTTTGAATTTTATTTGTATTACTACTGTAAACTTGGTACACTATGTGTGGATTTTTAACAAATTTAGCTGTTTTACAAATTTTTAAAACTAAGTTTAAAAGTTAAGTTTTTTAATGTTAAAATTATGCAACTATCATTTGAAAGAAAAACCACCCAATTTGTACCATTGACACTCAAAGCTATTAACAAAGTCAATCAATCTGAAGTTCAGTTTGTTACAATGAGTTCCAGATAAGTACTTCAAGAAAAAGCTCTTTGATTGATATTTTCAAACAACTATGTAAAATATAAAGGTTGTTTCAACTTGTTTTTAAATATAACTGTAAATTTTATTTTTCTACAAGCATTGTTGTTTACAATAGGAAGGTTTTTGTATTTTATATTTTCTTTAAACGTATCAAGAATATGTATTGTATCTGTTGTTTTAAAATAAGTTTATAAATTTTAGAGTGGTTTACTAAATTTAAAAATATATCAGTTTAATTCTTTAATCTATGTTTGATAAATGATAAAAAGCTATAAAATAAGTTTTATATAACTTTTTAAATCTAAGATTAAAAAGAATAAATTAGTACTATTTATTTTAAACAAGTGTATATTTGTATTATAAATTCATAAAAAGTTAAAAAAAAAAATATATTTTATGTTTAAAAACCATTATGTTTGAATTTATTTGTTTGTTTTACATTGTATCTGAAAAAAATTAATGTTTAAATATTCAAAGTTAGTTGTTATTTAACTAAGTTGTTTTATTTAACAAGTTTGTTTTGTAAAAAAAATAGTTTGATTCATTTTTACTGCTTTTGTTTAACTAGTTTGTTTTCAAAGAAAATGTTATATTCATTTTTTTCAGCTCAAATGTTTATGCTACCAAAGCTAGTAATAACATTTACAAAGACTAGCAACTTAGCAATTTACAACTACTAGCTTTCTTTCATTATTAATTATTTTTGAAATAAAATTAAGTAATTGTACATCTGAACTTTACCTAATATTGTGAACTTTTTTGTTTTATATCCTTTTTGATTTTTATTCAACTCCTAAAATTTATGATTTTTATTTTAATAAAAGCAACAATTTTTGCAAATATTTTTTGAAGTGGAGACACTGTTTAAAAAGTTGTATATTTTAGCCTATCAGTAATACTATTAAAGTTAAATTCTTGATTAATATTTTAATTAAAATAAAAGGTTTTATAGGCTCATAAAAGTTTCATCACATAAAGAACTATAGGGGGTCAAGAGCAGTAAAAATTGCCTAGTATTCAGTTGTTCATTATACTTCAACATTCTATTTATTTTTAAACTTTTAATAAAACTGCACACATTCATATAAAATTAAAGGTAGTTAAAACTACTCTTTTCCTGTTATGACGTCATCACACATTATTCTTGATTTTTTTTTTGCAGGTTCGTAATTTATTGAGCTAGCTACGTCCCTGAGATATACACATGTTTTTTTTAATTTATAACACATCTTGAAATATATTCCGTTAATTTTAATTTCAGAACTTAAATTGTCGGAATTTGAGTTGTTAAAATTTGAATTTTCATGTAAGGAAGTATCTATTATACAAAAGATCCACAAAGCAATTTTATAAAACTTCTTATTCAAAAAATGTAAGCTGCTAATTTCGGGACGGTTGAGTCCGAATCCGAGTCTTATTTTGAAATTAGGACTCGGCCGGATTCGTCTGAATACGAGTCCGAATCTTAGATTCGGCAGATCATTATATTTTTGAATTCAAATTCCTTTACAATCTCATAATGTTTCAGTCTAAGGGTCTAAATATTTTTTTAATTAACTTGAAAAATATTTCTAAATCATAATGTTTTCTATATGTTGTTTTAATTCAAAACTATGTATAATAAGCATTTTTATTTTTCAAAAATAATTTATTTAAAATATTTTTGTAGCTTTAAAAGCTATAATGAACATTTTGTTTACTTTATTTGTAATTAACAAAGCTAAAAAAATTATACAGCGTTGAAAATGAAATAATCATTAAAGTATAAACATAGATAAACCTTAGTATTTTTAAAACTAGATATAATGCTTTTTATAGAATCTTTAATTATTTAGATGGCTATGAATAAAAAATACTAACTAGTTAAAAATAAAAACTCATCAGTTCATTGGTTCCTAAGTTTATTCTAAAAAAAATTAAACTAAATTAAAACTTACTATTGATTCAGAACTTAGTTAAATTTCCTAATTTTATTAGTAATTTTATTATTAATAAATTTAATCTTATTAGTTCATATAAAAAAAATTACGCAGCAGATAATTATTTTTTTAAAAACTAAGATTTTCTATCGTGTATTATTTTTGTCGCAAAATCGTTTCTAATTAATTTGAGCGATTTATATATTAGCGATTTATATATATAGCGGTAAAATTTATATATTTAAATATTTCAAAAACACTAACACTTTTTTAGGAAAAAGTTTTAAATAAATATAATTATCTTGTATTTTCAATTTTAAAGTCGTTCAAAAACAAAAAGACTTTTATTTTAATTCTTATAATAATTCTTAGTGTTTAGATAAAATATCTGCTTCAATTAATTTTCATTATTCAAAGATCTTTTATACTTTTATTATAAGATAATAATATAAATTGGAACATTTTCAAAAAAAAGTGTTAGTGTTTATAAAAAACTTAATTATATAAATGTTACCGCACATATTAATGAGAAACGTTTATGTGACATTAATAATACCGGATAGAAAATTTTAGTTTTTCAAACATCATTTATCTCATGTATAGTAAATATTCAATGTTTAAGCATCTGTAAATCTAAGTTAAATTAGTTTTAGTAATTTTAGGTATTTTCTTTGTCTCGAGGGTACATTACATTTAGTAAGTAAAAAAATGTTTTCTGTAAATATTTGTTTTTGAACAAAACCTTGTGTTAATACTTAAATTTATTTAAATAAGGTTGATAGCTACAACTTAAACTTTTTTTACGACAAAAATTGTATATCAGTTGTAATTCTACTAAGATTAAAGATTTTTTACTATAACGAAAAACTTACTCTTTTTTTATATGCTTACAGTTCATCAATATTAAATTGAAAAAAAAAAATTCTTTAGTTTTGTTATAAATATTATATTTTATCTCTACTTGCGTTTAAAATTTGAAATTCACAATTTGTATACTAAAAGTCGTAAAACTTTACTTAACAATGAAAAACAAAATATTTTTTTTGTTATTTGGTCTAAACTATAATTTTATTTTATTCAAAAATAGAACGATAGTAACAAATCTAAGGTGTGAAGTA
>NW_028139422.1:0-78533 GCF_965202585.1 Thalia democratica
GTATATGTAATGATTTAAAAATTATAAAAATGAATTGAAAGTTATTTTACGTTTAAAACGTACATAAATTAATAAAAAAATAGTTTTTAAGAAAAGTTACACTATACAACAGTTAAAAATAAACCTTTAGTTTTTTAAGAGTTATTTCTAATCAATAAAATTATATAAACATAATGTGAGTAATTATTAGTTTCCATTTATGGAAATCGCAAGATTGTTTATATCAAAAAAAATATCTTGAAAATAAGAAACACACTACAATAACTACAGTTGTTGTTTCAGGTAAACAGTTACTTTGTTTTTTATTCTTGTTTTTCCAGTTTTTTAATTGTTTTTGTTTACATTGATCTTGGAATGAACAGATTATCTAAACATTTTTTTATTAGTCTAACTTAATTAAAAATAATTTTTTCTTTGTAGAAAATCGTAGGTATATTGAAACAATAACAATTATAAAATTAAGTTATGTCAAGTTAATTTTTGATTTTTAATAAATAAAATGCGAAACAGAAAATTAATGAATTGTTTTTTTTAATTAAAGTAAGTTATAGGTCTCATTATTTCTTTTTTGCAGATTTTCTATCATAATTTTTGAAATAAAAAAGACATAAAATTTGATAATAACTTAATCTAACTAGTTAGTATACAGGGAAAAATTATTAATTAATTAAAACCCAGCAGATAATAAACTTAAGATGTGTATTTACTTTAACTTTTGAAGGACTTATAAATCCGTACCTTAAAAACTTTATAACTATACACATTAATCATAGTTTATTTATGGTTCAAAATAAAAATGTATTTCTTCTTTTTATTCGTTTTTTAATGTAGTAGTTTTATTATTTTATTATTATTTTTTTTTTCTTTACTAGCAATATAGTCAATACGATTAAAATTGATATAGAGTGATACATGCATTATAAAGTAAAAAGTTCGTTAACATTTGTACTTTTTCAACTTCTTAAATATTACATGATTAACAGCTATTTTTTTTGCACTTAGAATTGTTGTCTGTATAACAAATTAAACTAATTTAATCGTGATAACGATAAGTTTTTATGTTTCCAAAAACTTAAATTAAGCTTTTTATAAACTTAAAACCTTATTGACGAAGTTAGTTTATGCATTTATATATCAAGCTTTGTTTGTTTAATTTGTTATGTAAATTTTATCTCTACATTTACAACTTTTCTAATCAAAACTTCGACGTCATATATGTATTAAATGGTCTTTACTTAAACTGACTTGTTATTCAGGAAAAAATCGTGTCACAAAAAAGTACGGAATACATGTTTTTATTTTTGTTCAAAGATACAAGTTTTGGAGATGACGTAGGAGTACACCAGTTTCGATTGTACAGCAAGTTGTGTGGGTAGATGTAGTGTTACAGAATTTTTTGTGAAAAAAAGAGGTTTTGAGAGTTTATTGAGTATATAGTATGTTACTTTAATTTAAAAACAGTCAGTTTGTGATATAGAATGACTTAATTGTATATCAGAAGTTTGTAATTTCTTTCATTAAAGTTCGTTACGCTTATTTTTTCATTGTAACGATGTATAACCTTGTCTAAATGTATTGTTTTAAATCTTTATTATCAACACAGTTTTCATTAGACAATTTTAACTGCTATTAGAAGATATTATAAAACAACTTTATAGTATGTACTATTTAAAAAAAACTTAATTTTTTATTTACTTAGTTGAAGCATACAAAGATTATATTCAGTAGAGCTTCGATTTTGAATATTTTTATGATTAGAAGAAAAATGGTTTTTAATGTCAATAAACGACAAAAGGTCTTTAATTAAAATTTGTAGAACTTTGAAATGCTTAGCGAATGTTACAACTAGTTACCAACTTCACTTCATATATAGATAAATATTGTAGAAGAGTTAATACTAATTCGTCTTTAATTTGTTTCAAAACAAACATATTGGTGTTAGGCTCTAACTTTGTACAGACTTTATTGAATTGATGGATGAGTGTTTTCTAAGTAGGTTCGTTAGATAGGAAACTTAAAATTGTTACGGCAAGAATGTTTTAGTTAGCTTTTATTGTTTGATAGTATGAAAAAATTCACTAAATTTTTCAACTTAAACGTAGTTATTAACACACATCAAAAGACAGTTTACATAAAAAATACCTTGCAGAAGTTACTATAAAAATTAGTCAAGATTAATTTTATAGGAATAAAAAAATTTAATATACATCAGTTAAACAAAAAAAAATTAATTTTTTAATGAGTTTTTTCTAAAGTTATTTATTTATATTAAAAGCGTTAAGTTGTTTGCATCGGACAAAAATTTTAAGATTATTTGTAAAAAAACAAGTTCTTCAAAATAGATAACACAAAAAAAGGCTTTTATATTTTTTAAGTAAACAACTGCTTTATTTTTTATTCTTTTTTTCTAGTTTTTTTAATTGTTTTTATTTACATAATAGTTGGAAACAAAAAGATGATCTCAGACTTTTGTATTGTTTCAACTCAATGTGATATTAATTATAATTCGCAGATATCGTAGAAAAAGTTTAAACTTTTAACTTTAATAAAGTTAAGTTTTATTCAGCTGATTATAGCAAATTTTAAATAAAATAAAACATAAAACATACAATAAGTACAATGTCTTATTGTTGTAAGTAAATAATAAGACTCACTTTTATTACTTTATTTTATTTGTTATTGTAACTTAAACTTTTAAAACAGTTGTACGAGATCTGATATATTAGAATAATAACTGTTGTTTTTGTACAAACAATCTAATTTTTAAAAAGTCTAAAGATAGTTTTATAATTACTTTATGTAGATAGCTAGTATACAAGTTAACATTATTAATGTAATACTTAATTAAAATTAATCGAATGATTTACTTAAGTTGTTTATTTATTTTAACTTTTGAAGCAGTAATAAATCAATCTGTTAAAAACTAGATAAACTAAAGTTTTTATATTTTTATTGTTAATTAAAGTTAAGATTAAGTTTTTCAGAGCTTTATGTTTTAAATAAACCTAGTTTGCACTATTAATATTTAGTAAAAAGTTTTATTCACTTTACTATAATTTAAAAATATATATACGTGTTACGAATCTATACGTTTTTGTTTAACATTCAGTTTAGTAACAATGTGTATTTAACTGATGATTGTAAAATGTACTTGTTTATCAAAAATATTTTCTTGTCCTTATTGAGACAAACTTGGTTTTGTTTCGTAAAAAAGTTTTGGAGAGCTAAAAACCATATAATTTCTTCATTTTAAACAATATTTTTATTAATTTTATTCAAAGAGCTTATGTTTAGTTGTATGATGAGTTAAATTTTTTTAGCAATATTATGTATGTTTTTTTTTTTCATGTAAACCACTTTCTAAATTAAGTAAGTGGCTAATTTTCAGTACTATCAAAAACTAAGTATTCTAAAACTTATTCGTAAGCAAGTTTTAATAGGATTAAATTAGTTTTTGTTTAATATAAACTATAAGAAAAGCTTTATAAACTTTGAAATTAAATATATGTCAATTAAAACAATAAAGCAGAGATTTGTACAAATCTTTGAGTATCATTAGCAGGTTTCGCTAATTTGACTGAAATGTTTAAAATAATAAGAGATTGTCACTTCTAGTTACCAATCTAGCTTGAAAGGTAAACAGAGGTAATTAGATTTGTAATTTAGTTTTGACTTATTTGTCTTTAATTTAGTTTTTATACAAACAATTCAGTTTAAGGCGCGGAAAATGATAAATTAGCTTTGCTTAAGAAATTTATCTTTTCCATAACAAATTATCAGCTGATTAATACAAAGTTATTTTGTTCTTGAAATTAAAGTTTATTTAAAACGTTAAAATTTAAATAGTTTTAAAAGAATATAAAAAAATTATGTAATAAATGTGTACTTTGTTACTTGCCTTCCTAAGTGCTTTACATACAAAAAACTTGGCTATATAGAACTAAACTTTTAACTTGTTTTTGAAGTTTGTATAATAAATACTTAAAAAATAGCAAATAATTTTATTTATACCTCGTATATAAACATGCACTAGACGCTAAGATATGATTAACAAACATAAGGTTAGATATTACTATGTTTGAACATACTTTGCATAAAAAACACTGTATAAAAAGATTTGAAAAAAGCAGTTTTTTTAAACAAAAACAAAATACATTAACAAACTTTGTCTTACGTAAACAGTGACTATGTTTTTATTCTTGATTTTCCAGTTTTAATATTGTTTTTGTTTACTTAACAGCATGGAACGAAAAGATTATCTCAGACTTTTATTGTTTTAAGAAATTTAAATCTTGCACACTGCTTTTAAATTGTTTATCAAAATTGACTTTTATTGTTTTAAGGCTGATTGAAATTTTACAGTCGACTAAGTAAGTTTAAGCATAAAGTTAGAGCTTAGAAAGGCTTAATTTTACTGCAAAATTTTAAGCTTTTGTGTCAAAATGTAACATTATTTAAAACAAATTGTAGTTCAGTTTTTTAAATGAAGTGGTATATTTTTTGTATGTTCGTTTACTTAAATCTTTTAAGTATAACTTAATAAAAAAGAGTCTTTTTAAAACATCGTTTGAAAAATTTATTTAAAAAAAAAAACTTGATTGTCATTAACACAAGTTTAATTTACACTATAAGGTAAAAGAAATTTTGCGTAAGTTTTTAAACTAACTTTTGCTTAGAATTTATTTACAACCATGAAAAATTGATGTATCAAACACATAAAAATTCTGTTTTAGAAGATTGTAAATTTGTTTTAGTAATTTGGATGCAAAAATAAAGTAAAAATAAAATAAATTATTTACCGTTTTAAAGATATTTATTGTAACAATGAACTTTAAGTGTACTTACGATGAAAATAAAACTTTTAGAAAAAGATTACAATTTTTTCTTTAAAATTTTTTCTAAAATTAATTTTACAAAAATTTATTTATTTAAAACCTACGAAATACTACCTATATAATTTTTAAAGACTTTAGTTAATTCAATATTCCTTCGAAATTTATTAAAAGAAATCTACTTTAGTATTTTTTTCCAGTTACGTACAGTTTCAATATGTTATTATTTTTTGCACCTATGTTTTTTATTTTCTACACTTTGTTCATAAAATTCCAGTTGTAAAAATTTTATTGAACAAATTGTTTTGAAATTGGTTTTAAAATTGCAATTTTGTATCAAAAATGAAAATAATTGTAGTAATTGCTGTAAAATATGTTCAAAGTAAAATTTTTCAGAGAGTAATTATTGTCGGCCTTTGAATTTTTTTCTGAAGCGTTTGCGCACATAACTAGGAAACATTGAATAAATAGTTGTTCGAAAAGTTTTATTATTCAAAAAAGTTTTGTAATTGAATGCGGTATACTAGCGTAAAATCTTAGAATAATTACTATTGAAACGTAGTTTACGTTAGTCTAACAGTTTAAATTTAAATGTTGTTTTTACTTTTAAAAAGGTTTACATAACTTCTTTAAATCATTGTTACCTCTCAGAATAATATGTTTTAAATATCATATATTTCTACAACAATTTAAAAAAAAAGACTACTAACTTATTTCTATTATTTTTACTCTTGCATTAGGTTGTTTTGTTTTTGTTTAATTGATGTAAATGCAAAATAATTCAAAATTTTGGTAAGTTTAAACTAGATTAATTTTGATTTGTTGTTTAGAAGTATTTTGAACTCTAAAATATATGTTTTGATTTATTGCAGTTTTTATATTTAATTTAAAAAGTTCACAATTTCAATACACCAGTATGATAAATATGCCTTGTACATAAACTACTAGATATAAAGCATCGAATACAATTTAACTATACTTTTAAAATCAATGTTAATTATCATATAAATTTTTAAGCTTAATTGTATTGCAGAAATTTTTTATACTAACACCCCTAAACATGGAGCGCAAACTGATTCTCCTACTAATAATCTTTATGACGTCACAGTTAGTTTTCGGTAAAGTGAATCGGATGAGGCCTGCTGCTAGGAGACGTCCAAGTGAGTTTATTAAAAAATTACTGAACACTTTAATAGCATAATTTTATAGTGTACAAAAATATTAACTTTTAAATAATTTTTCATCAAACTTTATTTATCGAATTTTAAGCGTTACTTTTTTTTCAGGAGACTTCACCAAGATGTGTCCGTGCGCATTGAATGCGTTGAGGCAAATGGACCGGATATTACGTAAGCATCACGCTTCCAGTGTGACGAAACCGATCAGTGACGTCATGAAGCAAATCGAGAAAGTTGCTTACGGTGAGTTAAAATAAATTCGTTAGTATCATATAGATGTGTCTACCTAATTATATAAAAACTATATTTGTACAGCTGTTTCATACATGAAATATAAAGTTTAAAGTACTCCTCAGTAAGTTACAGTTTATTATAATAGTTAACAGATATTGAGATTTTGAAAATTTTTGTAATAATTATGACGTAGTATTATATACAGTTTATTATTATAAATGCATAAATGGCTGTATAAATTATAGTTTTTATTTAATTAGATAAATATTTAGCTTCAAATTAATTCGTCAAGCACTATCTAGCAGAACTTGTTATAAAAGCTTTAATATATATATTTATATACGTCTTTGATTTAAAAGTCGAAAATAGCAGTTTTTGAAAATGTTTTACCTACTTTGGAGATTGTTCATGGCAAATTATATACAAATAAATACAACTTACATATACCGTTAATATAACGGCGTTAATGTTAACCAATTTTTACGTATAATAAAGAAAATATATCAAGTGCTTATGGTAAATTTAGTTTAATATAATTATTTATCTTTTATGAAATATTAAAAAGAAAACATTATTATCTGAGTTATTATATCTAAATAATTTTTTAGAGATCAAAACTATGCTTATGGTCCATCAGTTTTAAATTGATTACTACGTACTTCGTAAAATAAGTTTACGAATACATTAAATGTATCTAGTAAATCCACCGTTTAATTTAAAATATAAAATATAAATTATATTTACTATTGTATCAAATTGTATTACATTTTGTTGTAACATGAACACACATAATTTCTTTGTAACTGTTGTATACCACAAAAAAAATTAAATTATAAATTTAGTTGTTACCTTTCTAAACCTGTTAAAAACTATCATATGTATAAAAAGCAAACCAAAATAAGTTTATGAAAATTCTAAAAAATAATCGATTAATTTTTAATAAACTTACTAACTGAAAAAATATTACATCTGTTTAAATAAAAATTGTGAAATGCTAATAAATTATCCAAAATTAGTTGTTTAACAATAAAACTTTTAAGTAACAAATCTATAATAAGTGTTAAATTGGATTAAGTATAAGTAGTACAACAAACGTCAGATGATGCAAAATACGTTCAAAGTAATTTTATAGTATTAAAGTATTTGTTATAAAATCAAGGTTGTTAGATTTTTTTATCAGTACTTATGATCAAAGTTTTAAGTACTCGGCAAAGAAAACACTCTTAGCGCCTTAATCATTAATTTGTTAGTTTTCTAGTAACATTTTATTTGCTAATAATATTCTTTACATTTGTTAAACTATCAAAGTGCTTTGTACAAAAGCTTTTAATAAATAGTCTTGATTTTCTATAAAGAACAAAACATATAAACATTTTTTTATACTAAGTGAATTACGTTAAAATATTAGTAGTTAAAATATCCTAAAAGCTAGACTTTATAATTTTTTATTTAATATTTATAACTCTTTATTTCATTTTCTGTTACGTAATAAAACAACATTTTTTAAATCCTTTTAAGGTCATATTATATAAGTCAACCGAAAAAACTAATTTAGAAAAACTATAGTTAGTTTAGTATATTTGAACGAAAGCAAACTTTCTTTAAAGTTTTCAAACGTAATTATTAAAATGGTTTTATAAGTGTTAATACCATTAAAGTAATTTTTTCAGATAATTTTATAACATTATCATAGATAAATAACCTTAACTAAAGTCACTTTTAAAAAACGTTTTAATCTCTACAATAAAAAAGAGTTTAGGCTAAATTAACGTTTATATGTAGAAGTACTAAATATTTATTAGTTAAATATTAGATATCCGTTGAAAATTGATTCAAATAAAGATAAACAAAGAAAATTTTTAAACAGATAACAAACAGTGAATTATTAACAATTTTTTGTTAAACAAACCATTAAATAAAACTTTACCTGTAATAATTTTGTGATTTCCGATCTAATATATAATAAGTATAATATAAATGTTATAATCTTTAATCACAATGGAAAATACTCATGCGACAATTTTATTGTAATAATAAATTTATTGTGTCCTAACTAAAACTTTATTATTAACTAACCAAGACAGAAACCATACATACTTGTTTAACACTGGTTAAATTCATAGTACAAAAATGTTTTAAATCAGTAAAGAAAAAGTTCTATCCAGTCAATAATGAAAAACATTTCTTAAAAGTTATGTATAAGTGTGAAGTTTGATTTAGTTTAAATTCTATGTAATAAACGAAAAATAAAGAGAATTGTCAGTTTTATTAATAAAAATATTAATTACAAAAACACAATTGTTTTGCAAATATTTCCTTAAATTTAAGTTTAATATAAATTGTTTTAAATGTATTACACTTATATAAAATATTTCACCTACGATAAAAAAATTTCAATTACAAACGTTTACCAGTACTTAAGTTTAAGCAATTAAAAAATTGTATCTGAAAGCTATTTAAATTTATAACTTAAACTATAAAACTTATAAAATTGGTATTAAGTCATACTTTGAGTTAGTATAAAGACAATTTGTTTTGTTATTGACCAAAGTGTTTTATTTGTACAACACGACAACTAATTTTTAAATGTATACAGTCTGAAACAGTTTATTAAAAACTAAATAAAGTTTTTTAAACAGATTATTAACATCTATTTATTTTTAAAGTATGTGCATTTAACAAAAAAGTTGATGAATTAAAAAGAAAAAATTATTTATGTAACGTCATTAAAAATAAATAAATTAAAACTTGTCATTATGTATAAAATAAAGCTACCGTATAAGTGTAATAAGTACTTAAGTTGACATTTAAATTGATATTTTGAAGAATAATATTTAAAAAAAACACGCATATTTTTAAATTGTGCAAAATTTAATTTAAAATAAAATTCCTTACTATCATTATGTTTTTTAGTCACCACAAAACAAAATTAGTTTTTGTTTTTAACTTAGATTCATGTTTATCATACGTTTGTTTAACTTCATAATGTTTTATTTTATATGTATACATTTTTAAAATAATTCTGCAAAAAAGTTATATGACTAATCAGTCTAGATTTTTAACGTTAATTTAAGCTGAAAGAAATTAGAAATTTGTAGCAAACTTTTTTCACATATTCAAGCTTATTAAAAAATTTTAAAGTACGTGAAAATCTTTTACTGCATTTGTAGTTTTTTTAAAGTTAAAGACTCCAAAGAAACCTTTGCTGTTTTATGCTGTTTTAAATAATAATTCTGCTCTCTAATTTAAAAAATGTTTTTTTTTCAAAATTTTCGGATTTAACATTAAGTTATTACTCAAATGAAACCTAAATTATGGTTTATAAATTTGATTCAATTTTAGATAACTTTTAGTGGTAACTGTTGACTTGATCTAAGCTTTCTTTGGACAAAGCTTGTTATGTTAAAGATTAATTTTAGTTAAATTTAAGTAAATAACGCTTTCTTACCAATTTAAAATACTGTTTTTAGTCAACATATTTTTAACAGTTTTTATCGTGGTTGTAACACTCAAATACCACACAACTACTTATCTTTTGAACTACTGTTCACAGTAGAGTTTTTTAAGTGTCTCTACTTTTGTTCAACAATCTATTTATTCTCATAAATACTATATTACTCAATATTACTGCCAATGTCTAAATGTTATTCACTGTTTTGAATTTATTTGACAAGGTCAACTAACGCTCACCAAAACCAGGTAATAAACCAAAGCAGTGCATAAACGTTTGTATTATTATATTCTCATAAATAAAAAATATTGATATACTATAATCAAACTTTATGAAATCTTTAAATATATTTATAATTTTTTTATATTTTTTCTAATATTGTTATATATATATTTGTTTAATACTAAATCAAAAGTTCAAATTTGTGAAACATATCAATTTTCATTGGAATTTCTATGTATTTTTGAAAAGTCTTAAAATTTAATTGTTTAAAAACATTTTATCTATAAAATAATTAATTTGTTAACATTTAGACTAACTATGCCTTTGTCGAATAGCTTTACTCTAAACAGTTAAACTTTTTATTGAATCGGTATGTTAGTACAAATTTCACATAAAAAAGTTTTAAAGGAATAGCAAATAATATAAGTTAAGACAGACACAACTTGAATATTTAGTTTTTTTTTAAACTTGAAATAGAACATACATAGTTCTTTAGTAGTACTTTAGTACCTTATATATTGCAAAAACTTTCATTACAAGAGCGTTAACCGAAAACATGTTTTATTAACTAATCTGCCTTAGGTGATGTTTATGGTTAATTTCATAAATTAACTTCAACTTGCTTTATTTGGAAACTGTAAACTTGAGTTTTGTTTGCGAATGTTCAAAAAATCTTAATGTGTTTTGTACTAGAAAAAAAAAATCTTAATTTAAACATAAAAAACATAATAGCATAGCAAAAATATTTTAAAGTTTTAACATTTTTTTTCATGGTTAAAATACACGCATGTATTACAATCATACCTTTTATTCGGGGTTTTATTACTTTTTGCAATTCAAAAGGAATTTATTAGTTTCGTGACTTTTATCTACGATTGAAATACGTATTGTCATAATAGTCAGATTAATTTCGACGTTGATATACCTTTATTAACCATGATTTTAAAAGGGTTTCATATGGAAAATAGCACAATTGTCTGGAAATTTGACAATAATGTTTTATATTTTCAAGCAAATTTTCGTTTTCGTCTATAAGTCACAGAGTTACAGAACTTTACAAAGTTTTATAATCGTTGTTTAAAAAACAAGTATACTGTAATTATCTTAAAAATTTTGATGGCTTGAGATGTAAATAAAATCGATGAGTTTATCAAATAATTCTATATTTTTACAGATTGTACAAAACAGAGTGGTATACATTGTATATATACGCCGGTTTTACTCATTTTTATTAAAATAATACAATAATAATACAACTTTACAGATTGCAAAAAAAAAAACTGATTAAAGTTTCCGAATGGATATCAAAAAATAAATTAAACTTATAATTTTTTATTAGCTATTTCTTATTTTATTAAAAAAAAATCTTACAGACTGTACAAAACAATCTGATTGTAAATGTCCTGAAGGATACCAAAAGACTCCTGATGGTTTCAGTTGCTACCTGATTTCAGAGGAAAAAGTCCCCTGTGCTGATGCTAACACCATGTAAGTCTTATAAAGTCATAGTGATATTTTTTTGTTTTACTTTTAATTTAAGATTTCTTCGTGCTAAAGCTTACACTGTGTAAGTTTATTGTGACGTCATCATAAAACGAATCAAACTTTCGAAGCCACTAAAGAAAGATGTAAATAACATCTTAAAATAATGAAGTTACGTTTTTCATATCATAACTAGTCTATTTTCTACCCAAAAAAGTCAACCATTGTTTACTATTAGGATTCAATGTATTAAGTGGAAATATTCTAAAACTTCTTATTGTGAAAACATACAATCAAAAAACTTTAAAAAAATTTAAATTTATAGCAAGCTTAATTGATTTGGAACATATTTTTAATTTGTTTTTTATTGAAAAAGAAACATTCCATCAATTCGTAATTCGATACCACCTGGATATGTTGTTTGAAATCTAAAAAGATGTGGTGTCATTTTAATTTCTAAGAAAACATTTAAAATTTGTGTTTTCAATATAATAAATTTTTACCACACCTAATGTCCTGCTTTTATGGTTTAAATTGTTTTTATAATTTTAAATTTATTAGTCATTATAAATTTGTATCGGTCGGTTAGATAATTTAAAAGCCATTTATTATAATTAAATTAAAAAGAAAGTTATTAAATTTAAATATAACAAACTTTGCATGTATACTTAGGTAATTGTAAGTTTTGTTTAACCATTTATTTTTTTTTTTAAATATGATGAAATATGAATAAAACTGAAAAAAATTAAAATCAGACAAGTTTAAAAAAAAAACTCGGACACAACTATTTCTATTTACCAAGCTTTACAATACACAAGTCATGGTTTTGAACTAGTTGGTATAAACCAAAATTTAATTTAAAAGTTGAATCTAGTAATAAACTTAAACTTATAAAGTTAAATTTTTAAATCAAAATATACTTTTACTGATTTACTTACTTTTTCTTAAAAGTAAACAATTTTGGTTTAAAAATAAGATTTTATGTATATAAATATGTATATAGAAACACGCTTTATTAATTTATTTCGACCACAAGACAAGTTACACGTTTTTAGTTTGAAGAACAATTGGTGATAGTTGAAGCTGATTAAAAAGTGATAATATTTAAAAACTTTTTTTAAGCGCATAAAGATTTTCTTATCAAGTTCGCTATATAGATTTACAAATACGCTACACGCTTCTCTTGTCGTTAAATCGTAAATATTAACAGTTAAAACAGATTAACAAATGCTAATAGTTGAAGCTGATTAATAATTGCTAATATTTAAAACTAATGAGCAATTGCTAATAGTTAAAACTTGATAAACAAGCGAAAACTTGAAACATTTTGTTAACCGCAAAGCACGCTTAGTTGGTAAGCATAATTATTCAAACTAGTTAATTACAATAAGCTAATATAAAATAACTAGCTGACTTCTAGGACGGTTTTTGTGATTTTACTTAGTATAATCAATATAAGCCGTAATCTATTGACTAGGTTTAGAATATTATAGGTTAACTCAATTCATATACCTGCCTAATTTGATATTTAATGTTTGATATAGAAGAATGATGTAAAAGTTAAAAATATAATTGATTTATAAATAAAATCTTAAGAGCTTAGTTTAAGTAAAAATTTTCTTAAATCTTTCTACATTTAGCTTTACACAAATAAAAAAAATTGTTAATCAAAGAATACTAATAAATATTTTAATAGCGTTATTAAAGTTTGTACTTTAAAATGTTTTAGCTGTTATGAAAAACTTTGCAAGTTTTTATTATATGTTAAAAAGTTATAGTAAAAAGTAAAAACTCATTGGAAAGTTATAAAAAATATCTGTTATAACATGTTAATTTTACAAACAGTTGTCAAATGGAGTTCGAGGGACAATTAGCTGTTGCAAAAAGTGAAAAAGCTTTGATGAGTTTGGCTCAATTTATTAGTGATAACGATAAAAATGACGGAGAGTTTTACTGGATTGGTTAGTATAGAAAATGTTTGTATTTATAAATATAACAAAATTTGAAATATATATGATTCTTTTAGTTTTAAATCACGTTAATAGTATACTTTGTAAGTTCAATAAATATGTTTCGTTTAAATTTGAAAAAGTAATTAGCCTTTTTACTAGTTAGATGTTTATAATATCCAGTTAGAAAATTATATATTGTTTATTATTTATTTGATACTTCTAAAAATAAATTTAATCTCTAAAATACATGAATTTATCTTTCGATACCTACAACTCTAGTATAGATAGCTGCTGAACAAATCTAAGAGATAATCTAAAAAGAAAACATTACATATAAATAGAAAAGAATTATTCCTGGGAATAAGCTTTAGTTTGTAAATAAACGCCCCTTTTACAATGAAAAACAAAAAAACAGTTTTCTTATTGTTTTTTGTTTTCAAGACTGTTTTGTTTAGAATTTATACAGAACTAAAATTATAAAACTTTGTTTTTTATATTAAAATTTAAAAACGAAGTAAAATACCGAAACCAAAAAAGGATATTTAGAAAAACTTTTACTTATAACTTTGCTTTAACTTTACTCGTAACTTTTCAAGTAACGCGATAACAAAATATATAATGAATTATAGTTTTTATTTTTTATAAAAGTATAA
This sequence comes from Thalia democratica, assembly GCF_965202585.1. NCBI lineage: Eukaryota > Metazoa > Chordata > Thaliacea > Salpida > Salpidae > Thalia > Thalia democratica. The sequence continues at coordinate 14,005 of NW_028139422.1, forward strand.
ATGACCTTTTTAGACTACTTAAGCAAAAATTATGGTTTTGACAATCTGATAATGATCGAGTTAAGAAATAGGACAAATTATTTATAATCATACTTGCTTAATATTTCATTTTTAGACAACAATGAAAACTACAGATTCTTTTAGTTTACATTTTTAAAAAACTTCTCCAAAAGAAAAACTTTTCAAAGAATTACCTTTTTTCTAATTTTATATGTCTATTTTATAACACTTAAGTTTGTAGTTTGCCTTTATTTATTATTAAAAAAAACTTAAATGTTTTTTAGTTTTGGTCTTTTACAAAATTCATATATTTATTTTTGATGTAGTACTTTTTAATATTTTTAAAATTTTGGAACCATTAAAAATGTTTTTTTTTTCTTTAATAATACTTTCTTTATTATACAGGTCTCTCATTCAACACATATTTTTATTAAACTATTATATTAAATTTTTAGTTCTAGTTTTTGTTTTGAAATCAATAAAAACCATTTAAGTCTTTTTTTTTAACTTCAAAGTAAAACCTTCAAGTCCTTATGACACTTAATTTATAACTTTATCTTATATTTACTCATAGTTTTTACAAAATTCATAATAACGAAATATGAATTAATAAGTTAAAGTGTACATTAAATTCTTAGACTTGATACTTTTTTAAAACTAAATGTACCTTTGTTAAATATTATAAAATTTTTGAACTTTTTAAACTAAATTTCATACTACTTAAGCAAAAATTATGGTTTTATAAATCTAAAAATAATGGATTTATGAAATACGTAAAATTAATTATTAATACATAATTGCATAGTTTTACATTTCTAAAAAACAATGAAAGCTATAGATTCTGTAATATTACTTAATTATTTCTCAAACATTAACTCTGATTTAAAAGTTACTTATTATGTAGGTCTTTTTAGAAATTTAAAGTTTGTATCTCGCCTATATTTACCTTTTTAACAGCTATTCAAGTTTTTCAAGTTTATTCCTTTGACACAAGTAAAAATAATGGTACTTTATGAAATAAACAGGTCTTTCTTACAACACAACTATTGGTAACTCACCAGTTTGGAAATGGTCTGACGGTAGTAAAGCTAAATACGAAGTAACTAAAGAACTTGATAGTAAACCAGCAAGTGTTAAGAAGAGCCTATTGAAGTAAGTATTGTTGTTTACTTTTATTTTTTTTTCTAGCTAACGCTGCACATTTAAAATATTATTAAGAACAACATTCTAAAGGAAGTATTGGTTTTTATTCTTTATACCGGTAACTAATCTATTAAGTTCGTTAAAGTAGCTTTTACTTTTGCAAATCTAATTAATTTTTAAGTTTTTGCAGCAAGTACTAAAGTATTTAAATAGTTAATATAAAAACGATCGTGTACTTACTATTTTTAGTTTTCAATCAAAGATATATTTTTTTAAGTTAATTGTTTTGTTAATTAAACAATTCAACTAAGGTAGTTACAACTTAAACTAGACAGACCATTTTTAAATACGTCTATATTTTTCACCGAATTGTAAAAAGTTATTAAAATTATAGTTAGCATAAATGTGGTTAAGCTTTAAAACCCTCACCAAACATACCTCAATTATTTTCTTCTATAAATTTACCAACACTTTATTTGTAATTAAACTGTTATTTTTTTACTTCTGTAAAAGCTACTACTGTGTATTACGAAATGAAAGTTAATATAGTTATATGTATAATTTTTAAAAAGTGCTTGTAAATATTAATCAAAGATATTTATAATAGTTGTTACATTGCTGGTTTGTGTATAACATAATAAAATTTATAAATGAATAGTTGTTACTAGCATTTAAGTGGTAGAATTTTTATACATATTCTATCATCACTAAAACAGTAAATATTTTAATAAAATTGTTTTTGTCTGTTAACAATTGAAATATATAGATAAAGCTCTAAGAAAATATCAATTTAAGTTTCAAACTACCAAATTCAGGAGTATAAGGTTTTTTTTTCCTTGGTTTGTTAATTTACAAAACATTTAAACAAATAAGTTTGAAATGGAAGTTTCAAATACTAATTATTTAATGAAAATAGTTAAACTTACGTTTTAGTATTTAGAGGTATAAAATTCGTGGAAACACTAACATATTAATAATTTTATTTTTAAATAAAAAAACTGCAATTTTTTTAAACCTATATCTACTATTTATTAAACCAATGTAAATAATTAATTATAATTTTTTTCTATGCAGTACAATTTATTTGAAAACTTACAAACAATTAGTTTTTAGAATTTTTTTAGTGCCTAGATGTTAAAAAAATATTTGTTTTGTTTTTCTACTTAACTCTAAATTAATATTTACATTAATTTGAAAATTTTATACGGCCAGAAAATAATTTAAACTTCGTGATGATTTGTTAATACAAAAATTAATACATTTAATATACTCGTATTTCGTGCAGTAATAGTTCGAGATAGAATAACAGTAACGCTATAAAAGTTTCACTTACAACCATAGCATGATAACACGAAATTTCATGTTCTTTAAATTAATTAAAAAAATAGTTTTTCAAAAACAAATCAAACATAATTTATTACAATTTTCTATTTCAAAGTATGTTTTTTTAGTTTTTCATATCCAAAACTTAAACTAACGTTTTTAGAATTTTTTTACGTGCTAAAAAGTAAGTTATTCACTTGTTTTAACGCAGTAAAAAAGTTACAAGATCATAAGTAACATGACACTTCGAACATTACAATTATGTCGTAAATTATATGTAAAAATATTAAGTTACATATAGTAGACTTCTTTCATTTATATACTTTTTAATTTTTTTGACGTAAAATTAATTAATTTTAAAATATTTTCGTAATTTGATATCTAAGTACAGATGCTTTTTGTCTTGTTGACTTGTTTTTATTAAAACTTGAATGAACTTGGTTTATTTTTGTAATCTTTATAATTACTAATCTGTAATTACTTACTGTTATCTTTTTAATTTATAATTTTAATAATTGTAACTGATTCTACTTAAACTAACGTTTTCGAGTTTTCTACGTGCTAAATGTTGCTATATTAATTCGAACAGTACTTTATTCACACGAGCATAAAGTTATTGTTATAGGAAAATTTATTAATTTTTCAAAAAACATAAAACTTTAATGTCAATTATTTTCCTTATCTTAAAAGCTATCTAAAATTTTTTTGTGTATTTTAGAGAACGCACCTTTGCCTTTAATTAAAAAAAAATTATTTAATTTGGGGTTGAATTACTTCATGGGGTCCCTCCAAAAATAAAGGTTTTTTTTCGTTTTTTTCATCAAATGGTATTAGAACCAAAAATAAATATTTTTTTTTTAATTTTTTTTTTGGATTTCCATTAGTTTGCATGTTATAAAAACTCTTAAATAGTTATTTTATGAATAATGTTAATATCTTTTACGATTTGGCCCAAAATCAAAATGTAGTATATTACACTATCATTTGCCTTGGCCATTTTCTAGATAAAAAATTGATAAAAGGAAAAAAAAAGTTAATAAGAATGTGAATTACATCAAACTAAATTAAAATAAAATAATTTAATTAAATTTGTTGTATATTCACATTCTTATTAACTTTTTTTTTCCTTTTATCAATTTTTTATCTAGGAAATGGCCAAGGCAAATGATAGTGTAATATACTACATTTTGATTTTGGGCCAAATCGTAAAAGATATTAACATTATTTATAAAAAAAACTATTTAAGAGTTTTATAACATGCAAACTAAGGGAAATCAAAAAAAAAAAAATTAAAAAAAAAATATTTATTTTTTGGTTCTAATACCATTTGATAAAAAAAAACGAAAAAAAACCTTTATTTTTGGAGGGACCCCATGAAATAATTCCAACCCCAAATAAATATTTTTTTTTTTAAATTAAAGGCAAAGGTGCGTTCTCTAAAATAAAAAAAATAATTTTTAGATAGCTTTTAAGATAAAGAAATATAATTGACATTAAAGTTTTATGTTTTTTGAAAAATTAATAAATTTCCTATAACAATAACTTTATGCTCGTCTTTATTCACTTGTTACTCAGTAACAAAATTATAAGGTCATTAAACTTTAGGTAACGTGAAACTACGAACATTTACAATTATGTCATAAAACATTTGTAAAAATCTTAAGTTACGTATAGATATACTTCTTTTATTGTTATATTTTTCACTTTTTTGATGTAAAGCAATTTAGTCTCAACACAGTTTTGTAATTTAATAGCTGATTACAGATGTTTTTGTCTTGTTTACTTGTTTTTATTAAAAAAATGTGAACTTAGTTTTATTTCTGTAGTCTTTAGATTTGTAACTGCTACAAATAACTTTAAACCTACTAAAATTTAATTGCAATTTCATAAACATTATGATAAATTAGAGTAATAACTAACTTAAAGGTTTATTAAATTATTGTCGACAAGTTTTATTTTACCATTGAAGAATCGAAATCATGTGTTTTTAAATATTTTAAATTAAATTTATTTTAAACTATTTTAAAGGTAAATTTTATTAAAAATTAATCCTTTTAGAAGTTATGAAGTAGTTATGAAACACTGTAGATAATAATTAAAAACCACTAAACGGGCTATCTAACAATTCAAATAGTTTACAAAATAAATAAACGTCGAACGTCTAATAGAACAAAGGCTCACCTTATTAGCTTTAATATTTAAGTAATTTCATTTTAGAGCTAAAAAGTGTTGCAAAGCTTTTGGCTTGTCTTTTTTAAAACAAATAACTCGTTTTAATCCTAAAAATAATGTTTTTATATGTGGTCTTAAGATATAATTAAATTTTTTAGTAACAGTAGTTTAGTAAAAGTAACAATTAAGAAAAGTATAAGATATAGTCTAAATACTTTGAGCTTTTTAAATAAAACAAATTTCTAGGATTTTAGAGAGTCAATGTTTCCTTAATGCTGTAGATTTCAACCAAACTTAGAAGAAAATAAATGAACTTAATTTACACGGTTTAATACATCAACTTAATACGTTGGAAAATTTATTTTCGTAGTAAAGTTGTTTAAAACTAAACCCTCAACATCACATGCTTGTATATACTGCAGTGACACATTAAAAAGGTCATTAAATTCATATAAACAAAATACCAACAAGTTCATAGTTATGTAATTTTTTTTTTACGTTTGATGTTGACATCGATGTAAAACACTACCAAATTACGTATTAGGTTGTTAAAACTAATTAAGTATTAGTTTCAATTTTATGTTGGAAATTTATGTGTGACTTGTTAATTTGTACCGTAGTTAGACGAGCACTTAGAAAACGTTCGAAAAATTTATATGTCATGTTTTGATTTAAACTATTCAAAATTAAACTTGCTTAACCTTGCTTCACAGTTTGGGTTTTTTATTTGAACTACTTAATATTTAGTTTTAGGAAAAGTTTCATTAACAAGCAGATTTAAAAATATTTTATTTAAAAACATTATTTTAATATTTTTACAAATGCTATACCAAACCCCATTTCACAGTTTCATTGAACTAATTATATTTTAATAACAATTTTATTAAATTAGATCTAAAATCAAAATAACAATAATCCTCAACAGAGTACAATAACCAGTACAATAAATTTCACAGTTTTGTTGGTGGGGAAGTCCCGATTGAGAGAGTGCGATCAGCAAGGACATGGAGGGAGCGAGATGGAAACAGGAGGAGTGCGGAGTTAAGAGGAGTGGGAGTTCTATGCACCACTACGTTTGTGAATAGTGAGTTACAAAAACAATGTATATATATATAAAAAATATATTTTCGTTAATTTTAGTTGTTTGATTAGTTAGATGGTAGATCGATTTTTTTACTGAATATTTGTAATGAACAATATTACGTCATACTGTTTTTTGTTTTTTGCATAGCTTTTGTATCTTTGTTTAGTACAGTGCTTTTTATTTTAATTTAACTGGCTGATGATTAAAGCTTTATGAAACATATGTACTATAATTTTTAAAAACCGCCACTTCAATAAATATAAATAAATATATATATATATACATATATTTGTTAATTGTTAATTATTATAAGATGGTTTAGATTAAATATATGAAATTGATAAACTGTTTATATGATTCAGGTAATACATTTGTTTGTGATGACTGTTTGTATAGTTATGAACCAATGTGTTCTTGTAATAATTATAAATAAAACAAGTGTTTTTTTAATCATGATTATTGTTTACACTTGGTATGCTATCAATAGAGAATTAATGTAGTTAAAATGAAAATTGTTTTTAAGAACTTAACAGCTATATAAAACAACTATAATGCTAAAAACTATAAAACTATTCAAAAATATATACTAATATACCTTACAATTTACACTTTGTAAGCCATTGAATAAATTTTTGCTCATTAAATGTTTAAAAAAAACATCTTAATCAATTACCGATTTAAGTCAATGAACAAAAAAGCTTTAAACAACAAGTACCAATGTTTACAAAAATGCCATAAATCATGTGATTATAAAAACATATATGATTTTAAAAGTTTTTAATTTTTTTTAGTTTATTGCTTCTAGCATCAATTATATACTGTTGGAACATATTAAACGTGTCTTAACTATACTAAAAAATTGCTTAGTATTTTTTTAAGTCATAAAACATTTCCAATGCAGATACTCAGTAACTCAGTTGTAGCTAAGTTAAAATAATTTTTATAATATTATTATAAGAGACTAAATTATTAGTAATAAGTATTATCTCATAAATGAGTTACTGCTATAACACAAGTATTAAAAACAAATTTTATTTTAACTCAGCACTATGTTCAAAGTTGATATTCTGAGCGAAGAATGATAATACCAGAATGAAAATCTACAAAATATTCTACTAAGTTTATTTTTTGTTGGTTCCAGTTTTATTAGACATTCAAACTTTAAAATTTTTAGTAAATTTGCTTTTTTAAATACTCATCGACAAATAAAATGTCCTTATGCAGTTACTTTGTGATAAAAACCGTATTTTATACTATTTTTTATGTTTATAGCTTTGTGTGCTTTTATTAGTTTAGTTTTTTTTCTAAAGCTTTTTGTAAATAAATTTATTTAAAACCTTGAAATCTCAATTTAACAATAGACTTTTTCGAATCTACTTTGTTTAAGCATAAAATAATATTGATCAAAATAAATTACTTTCAATTTGTACTTTGTTTTTTATTTATTTTTGGGGTTACTTTTTATAATTGCCAAACCGTTTTGATACGATATTATCGTACAGACGATATTTTTATCACTTTATAAAACTCGTACGATTATTTTTGTTTATTGTACTGTAAATAAGTTATTGCTTGCTAGAAAATAAATGTTCAATAAAACGAAGTCTTATTTTATTAGCTTCATTTGTGATTTAATTATCAAACTGTATACTTAAGAGTTTTTCGTTAACCTTGTAAAGTAGCTTCAGTATGAAAATATTACTTTAATAATGGTTTTTTTTATGTATGTTAGATTGTAACCTTTTTAAATTTTTTTTTGGTTTTTCTCTTAATTTATTATACGTAAGAAAATCTAATCCATTATAAAAAAAAATTCATGCATAGAAAGGTTAAATGAAATTAAAACTGAAGTAAATTTTTTGTTGTAAAGTAATTATAGAAATATAAAATTAAGTTATACTGTACAATAAAATAACTATATAAGATGCGAATTTTAAGTATACATTACAAATTAAACACAAGTAGTTTTTTTATAAGTAAATATAATTTTATACATTTTTTTTACAAAAACAGCATTGATAATGTTTTATTTTAATGTAATTTATGAAAAATTCTAAATAAATATAGTTTTTATTTTTTTTAAGAGATTTGCAAATAAATTGGTTAGAAAACTAGAAGCAGCTTTAAAAACTAGCTTACAACTTTTCTTTCTGTTAATATAAATCATTTTATAAAATTTTTACAGAATTTGAATCGAGTTTGGTTTAGTATTTTTTCTACTTTTAGACTATTTAAGCATTTTTCATTAATCAAACTTACAAAAAACCACAGTTAAAAATACTTAAAAAGTAAAGATAATATGTTGATAAATAAATATACTCAAAAAAAGTCACACGGTGAAATCCAAACGATTATCAAATAATTATAGTAGTGTGAATATAATTATTATATATATTATTTTAAGCTTCTTTAAGTCTACCCATTTCAGATTTTTTTTCTAAAAATAACTAAATAAGCTTTTAAATGTTATGATTGAAAGCTTTTAAAATATAAGTAATCATACATAGCCCTAATAAAAATGTTAACACCTTTAGTTTGATAAAACAAGCATCAGACCGCTAAAACGTGAAGTGACTTTCAACATTTTTGTTTACAAAAATAATTGAACGTGTTACTCACAAATGTTAGCAATTACAAAAAAAGTTATCAGTAAAGAAATTATAATCACTGGTATTCATTTTTATTGTCAAATTAAAACAATGGGAAAAAATTAAACTCTTGAAATCTTACTGAAATGTAGACGATGTAATTAATATACTACGCTGTTAATGTAAAATACGATACATTTTATTATTTTTTGTGTTTTATATTTCTTTTTATAGCCTACAAGCTTTTCACAACTTAAGCTTAAATTAATTAAGCTAAAACTAATTTCTATGTTTTTCTAATGAAAGACATTTTAAACCTATGGGGTAAATATACTTAGTTTTTAAAAACAAAGCTGTATTTAAAAGTTTATGGATAATTATAAAAAAAATAGTTTGAATTAAAGCTTAATATAAAAGAAATATTTCATTATTTAAGTGTAAGTTTTTATTTTTTACCAATCATTTGTCAAATTCTCAAACAGAAACCAAAACAAATAGTTTATACCGTATTTTATTGTATCAATAAATATTTGTAATAAACAGAACTTAAATATAAAAATTTAAAGTTTTAAAACATATTTAACTTTATTTATTTTTAAAGTTTGAAAACTATTAGCAAAATAGTTAGAAAATATTCAAACATATTTTTATATTTTTGACTAGTTATCTTTAAGCTCTTAGCTGTAAGTTGAACAGTATTTTCTATTAAATGAAATTATTGTAAAAAAAATGTAAAAAGCTTTGATAAAAAAGTTGGCTTTTAATGTTGATTTATAATAAACAACGGTTTTTAATAGTTTCTCAAATAATCAATAATCCAATTTTCAAGAAAATAAAGTTACATTAAGTTAACATCAATATAATTAAATAATACTAAGTTATATAACTATGTTAACCTCGAAAGTATGAATTTTTATAAATTTTTAATGTATAACACTAGGTTAAAACATATTTGAAGAAAGTAATGTATCATGAAATGTTTAAAATATAAAGTTAATTAATTTTTTTCTTTGTTAGATAAAAATCTGTTAAAGCAGTTTTAGTTAGTAAAATTTAAAACTTAAGGTTCTAAAATGTATTATAAATTTTTCTTTAACAGATTATATATTTTTAATAACTAAAATACAAAAAAATGGATATAGTTAAAGTTTATTTAAACCAGAGTCATGGTATGTAAAACTTTTAAAATTTTCATTCAAAATTTCAACATAATCTTCACTCTATTGTAAAACAAAAAAGAGAAATATAATTCTACTTTCAACCAAATATAAGTATGACAAATTTCGAAATACATTTATATATCTAGAATACATACATTTAATTCAAACAATAAATGTTTAAATTTTACAAATGTTTATACTTAAAATATTAAACCTGACAAATTCTGACGTTATTGTCAAATACTTATCAAGGCAACAATTTATCTTAAATTTGAATTAAAAATAGTGTTTTACTTATTTCTGTAATATCGAAATATAGTTTATTGTATTATATACAGTACACCACAAATTAGCGAAAAATGTTTTTTTAAAAAACAATATAAAACCTAATGTTTCGTTTTATAAGCTTACATGCATTAAGGGTAGACGAAACAACTATATACATTGCTAGGAAACACAAGTAAATTGTACATAATGTTAAATGCATGTTTTATCTACAATAACATAAATATCCACAAGTTAAACTGAAATTGAACCTTATAAGAGAAACAATTTTGCCAACCCTTTGTTAAAATCTAAAGAAATGCATATTAATAATGTTGATCAAACATCAAACGTTAAAATAAATATATAATTCTACAAACTTCTTTTTATTGCTTATAAAAATTTCCTAACAATAAACATTCCTACTTAAAACATTTTGGTTTAACATCATAATGTTGTATGTGTGTTAAATTAATTTTGATTTTTGTGTTGTTGCTCAAAAAATATTGTTAAAATCTTTTTAACGTTTTTATTAGCATTTTTAAAAAAATTATATTAATATGATTTTTTATAATGCAATTGCACCATTGAATTAAACGTAGGCACAATTATTCTATCAATATATGTTCTGATTGAACTGTTGACTGCTTTTAAGTAACACAAGGTTTACTGAAAAAATATTGTAACTAATATTTAAAATATGTGAATAGCGTGTTCAAGTTTACAAAACAAATGTTAACGAATACATACAAACTAAAAACAGAAGTAAAAAAGTTATTGTTAACAATCTAACATATTTTATATAAAAAACTAAACGTTTTTGTTGATTTGTGTAGTCGGTAATATCTTAATGTCTTTTACTGGACGAAATTTCAAACTAAATTAAAAAGCCTTTTATTTTTTTTTTGCAATCTACTTTATTTATGTTTTTATTGAATTTTACATGTACTAAGTTAGTTTTATCCGTGAATTTTATATTTTTAAAGATACACTTATCTTTTAAATGTTTAAAATAATTGAGACAAAAACAAAAACTATTAATAAATATGAATTTTTTTTTTTCGGAAAAGATACTTATTTTTCTAAAGAATTAAAGTTGGTTGTATATAATGTTCAGTTTTTATTTATTAATTACGTACACAAAACACTTTCAAAGTTCGTAAAAAACTATTTATTTTTTTATATAAAATAATGCTTATTGCTAATAAAATTAGTACAAACTACTGTTGATTATATAAAAATGTTACACTAACTTAATACTGTTATTTTAAAAAACAAATAACTTCAAGCTTTATTATTTAGTCTACTTAAATTTTGGTATACACTAGACACTGCAAAAATTAATAGTTTTTAGACTATGTTTTCACAGTATAAGATTAAATAAAATAAAACAGCTAGACTCTTTAATACTTGAAAGCTAGATTGATGTACAAACTTGTTTACTAAACAAAAAAAAATGTTTTAAATTGTTTTAATCCTACATAAAATGACCAATGACATGAATAAATTAGTATGTACATCTTTACAGCTATGAGTTTATTTTTTTTATGTTTGAATAATTAAAATCGATATTTTCCAACCATAAATGTGAGTTTTGTTTAGCTTTCAAAAGAAATAAGAAAAAAGTTTGTGCACATTTTTATTTAATTTTTTAAGTGTCATAAATATTTTTATGAACTCTATTTAGATAAAGTTGTTTACATAAGGTTAATTTAATAATAAAGTTCACAAGATATTCGAAAACAGAAAATTTGAAAACATTTTTTGAATCTTAAGCTGTCACACATATCACACATTTCAAACTAGTTAGACTAATTAAACTACTCATAAGTATATTTTGGTTTTAGTTAAGGCCATTTGAAATATATTTTTTACGCATTTTGCACTTAACTTTATTAAATGTACAAAGTAAGGTCTTGTGAACATTACCATTAAAAATATACACAATTTATTGCGAAACCGAAAATAAATATGCTTTGTTGTTACTTCAAAACTTAAATACTTTTAAAAGACACGGTATATATCTAAAAGTTAAAAAATAAAGTTCTAACTTTTTAAATGATAAAATTTATGTTATAAATAAATATATTAAAGATATAACTACTACATATCTTTAAGATACAATAGTATAACATCATTTACATCATAATAGTTTACAATACAACGTCTAATCAAAATCATTTTTACTAACTATTCTACCTTTAGTAGAGATTCGGCTCTTAATCTTCTTAGTTTTATTTTGTTGTTATAAATATTCTAGTTTAATTTTTTACTGTTGCAAACTTTTAATTTAGAATCAGACAAATTTTAATTTGAAGAAATTCAAGTTCAAAAATTCCAACAAAGAAACTCTTTTAGCTAAAAACATTTTGAATTTTTATTTTTGGTTTAAACTTTTGTAAATATTACAATTGCATTTTTATTCATGTTTTCATTATTTTTAATTTTTAGCAAGAATACATTAACTTTGTGCCTTTTAATTAAAAACTGGTATAGTTTAGTTAAAAAAATTTAGACAAACTTTGACAGAGGTATACCAAGATTGAACACTATATAAAAATAAAAGGATTTTTCTTCTAAATGTAATTCAACTTTCTGAAAAAGTAATATTCAGACTCAGAAAATATGATATTACCTACCATAAATACCAAGTAATTAGTTTTTACGATTTTGAAAGTAGTGTTGATTTTGTTAATTTTTTATAAAACTATACATATAATAGTTAAAACCTATTTGTTCATTTATTTTTTTGTACAAAGCATACGTTAAACTAAAATAAATTTTTTATATAAACCTAAGCGTATCTAAACTAGTTTTGTGTTATAACAACTTTATAACAGCTTATTAACTAAAGTTAATCTTCATAAAACTTGAATAACTTTAATGTACATATCAATAATTATAAATAAAATTTGAAACTTCTTTGAAATTTTTACTACATTTGAAAAAAACTAATATACAATAACCTATGATATAACATATGCTTTGTACTTTTGAATTGATTTTAAAACAAGTAAGTTATCTTTAGCTTACTCAACTAAAATTCAATACCAGCTTATGATACTTTTAACCAGGTGTTAGCAAGTATTTAGTTGTTAAGGGTAAAGTTTTAAACATAAACATCTTTTGGCCGCACTTTAGTTATAGTATTTGCAATGAAAAACTTAACAAGGCTTATTGTTAATTTATTTTATTTGTTTCAATAATTAAAAAAAATCTTAGTAAGTTAATAAACAGCTCTGTAGTAGGTTGTTTATTGTATAAACTTTCATTACAACAATTTTAACGAAAAAATGTTTTTATTAACTAATCTGTCTTAGGTGATGATTATGGTTAATTTCATTAATTAACTTCAACATCCTTTATTTAGAAACTGTAAACTTGAGTTTTATTTGCAAAAGTATAAAAAATCTTAATGTGTTTTGTACTACATAAAATAAACCCCTGATGTAAACTAAAAATCCTTTTAGCAAAAAACAAATTTCCCTTTATCTTCGTGATTTAAAACACGTATACATTACATCGCATCATTATTCAGGGTTTTATAACTTTTTACTTTTAGTATGAAATTATTAATTCCGTGACTGTCATTTACGATTGAGATACGCATTATCATAAAATTCAGATTATTTCGACGTTAATATACCTTTATAAACCATGATATACATTTGAAAGGGCTTCATATGGAAAAGTAGCACAATTGTCTGAAAACTTGACATTAATATTTTAGATTATCTAGTAAACGTTTTTTTTTCTACAAGTTTTAAATACTTTAAAGTGTTACAAAACTAAATCGCTGTTCTTGATAATGTTAGTATACCGTCAAATTTCATACAGATTTTTTATGGTTTTAATCAAAATAAATTACGAAGTGATATCAAATAATTAAATAATTTTCATACTACATGCAAAAATTCTGAATATAAATTCTTTTTACACTGTCAAAAATGATTTTTTTTTTAACTTTCACTAATTAAAAATTGGGTTAAGTCCATCAAAGTTATAACATTTTGACAAAACGTACAGATAAAAGTGATTGTTTATAAAAATAACAACTTGAGAAACAGTTTTAATTTACTTACTTATAATTTAATAAAACTTATTTAACAGATTGCACAAAACAATCTAAATGCAAATTTCCCAATGGATATCAAAAAATTAATTTTAACTTTTAGTTAGCTGTTTCTAATTAAAAAAATAAAAACTTTTTTTTACAGACTGTACAAAACAATCTGATTGCAAATGTCCTGAAGGATACCAAAAGACGCCTGATGGCTTCAGTTGCTACCTGACTTCAGAGGAAAAAGTCCCTGTGCTAATGCTAACACCATGTAAGTTTTATGACGTCATAGTGATAGTTTTTTGTTTTATTTTTAATCTAAGATTTCTTCGTGCTAAAGCTTACACTGTGGAAGTTAATTGTGACGTCATTTTAAAACGAATCAACTTTCTAAGCCATTAAAGAAGGATATAAATAACGTCTTAAAACAATAAAGTTCTGTTTTCAATATCTTAACTAGTTTATTTTCTACCAAAAAAGTCGACCAAATTTAACATTAGAATTCAATATTAGGAAATATTTTAAAACTTCTTCATGTGAGAACAAACAATCAAAAAACTTTATAAAAATTTAAATTTATGGCAGCTTAATAGATTTGGAACATTTTTTAATTGGTTTTTTATTAAAAACAAACAATCCATCAATTCGTAATTGATACCACCTGGATCTGTTGTTTAAATCTTAAAAGATGTTGGTGTAATTTTAATTTTTAAGAAAACTTTTTAAATTGGTGTTTTCAATTTAATAAACTGCTACCACACCTAATGTCCTGCTTCTATAGTTTGATTGTTTTTATAAATTTAAACTTATTAGTCATTAAAAATTTGTATCGGTCGGTTAGATAAATTTAAAAGACATTTATTATAATTAAATTAAAAAGAAAGTTATTAAATTTAAATTAAACGAATTTCGCATGTATACCTAGGTAACTGTAAATTTTGTTACTTCCTTTTTCCTAATTTTAACAATTTTTTTTCTAAATACGATGAATATGAATAAAACTGAAAAAGAATTAAAATGAAACAAGCTTTTCTTTTATAAAAATACGGACACAACTATTCCTATTTACCAAAATTAACATTACACAGTCATGGTTTTAAAACTAGTTGCTATATATTAAAAATTAATTAAAGTTTAATCTAGTATTAAACTCAAACTTAGAAATTTACTGATTTACTATTGTATAACTTGAGTTAGTTATTGTTTAAAAGTTTAGAAATACGCATTATCAATTTATTTCGACAACAAGATAAGTTAAATGTTTTTAGTTTGAAGAATAAATGGTGATAGTGAGCTGATTAAGAAGTGAAAATATTTCAAAACTTTTGTTAAGCGCATAAAGAAAAACTTTTTTTATAAAGTTTGCTATATAGATTATTAAATACGCTTTATTAATTTATGTAAACCACAAGAGAAGCTACACGCTTCTAGTTTTAATTGCAAATACTAACAGTTAAAATTTGATAAACAAGCGATAACTTGAATACATTTCGTTAACGCAAAACACGCTTAGTTGGTTAACATAGTTATTTAAACTAGTTAAGTCACAATAAGCTAATATAAAATAAATAGTTGACTTCTAGGAGGGTTTTTGTGATTTTACTTAGAATAATCACTTTAAGCCGTAATCTATTGACTAGGTTTTAGAATATTTAAGGTTAACTTAGTTCATATACAGCTTTTTTTGACAATAAATGTTAATATGAAGAATGACGTAAAAATTAAGTATATAATTGATTTTTAAATAAAAAACTTAAGAGCTTAGTTTAAGTAAAATCCGTTAGTTTTATAAATATTTCTACACTTAGCTTTACACAAATAAGAAATTGTTTTTAAATGTACTAATAAATATTTTAATAAGGTTATTAAAGTATGTATTTTTAACTTTTTAGCTGTTAGGTTAAACTCATGTAAGTTTTTACTATTTGTTAAAGTGATGAAAAATTATTGTATAAAAACAAACTCATTGGCAAAATATAAAAATATCTGTTATAACATATTAATTTTTCAACAGCTGTCAAATGGAGATTAGCTGTTGCAAAAAGTGAAAAAGCTTTGATGAGTTTGGCTCAATTTATTAGTGATAACGATAAAAGTGACGGAGAGTTTTACTGGATCGGTTAGTGTAAAAAATGTTATGTATTTATAAATAAAACAAAGTTTGAAATATATATGTTTCTTTTAGTTTTAAATCACGTTAACGGTATACTTTGTAAATTCAAATAATATGTTTTCTTTTAAAGTTTGAAAAAAACAATTAGCCGTTTTATTCGTTATATGTTTATAAAATTCATTTAGAAAATTATATATTGTTTATTATTTATTTAATACTTCAAAAATTAATTTTATTCTCTAAAAAACATAAATTTATCTTTCGATACCTACAACTCTAGTAAAAATAGCTGTTGAACAAATCTAAGAAATAATCTAAAAAGAAAACATTTACATATAAATAGAAAATAATTATTCCTGGGAATAAGCTTTAGTTTGTAAACAAACGCCCTTTTACAATGAAAACAAAGAGTAGTTTTGATATTGTTTTTTGTTTTTAAGACTGTTTTGTTTACAATTTATACAAAACTAAAATTATAAAACTTTGCGTTATATGTTATAATTTAAATACGAAGTAAAATACCGAAAACATTAAAGCATGTTTAGAAAAACTTTTACTCATAACTTTACCTTAACTTTACTCGTAGCTTTTCAAGTAAGGCGATGACAAAATATATAATGAATTAAGTTTAGATAAAATTCTTTAGACTTAATACTTTTTTAAAACAAAATGTACCTTTGTTAAAATTTTGAAGAGTTTTGATTTTTTTTATAAATGTATAGATGACCTTTTTAGACCACTTAAGCAAAAATTATGGTTTTGTAGATATGATAATGATTGAGTTAAGAAATAGGACAAATTATTTTTTAAAAAATATTTGCTTATTATTTCATTTCTAGACAACAATGAAAACTATAGATTCTTTTAATATACTTTTTTCTAATTTCACGAAATAAAACTTTTTTCAAACAATTACCGTTTTGCTAACTTTATAGGTCTATTTTGCAACACTTAAGTTTGTAGCTTGCCTTTATTTATTATTAAAAAAACTGTTTTTTAGTTTTTGGTCTTTTACGAAATTCGTATAATATTTTTAGTTGTATAAACTTTGGAAACCATTATAAATATTATTTGTTTTTAGTAATAATACTTTCTTTATTGTACAGGTCTCTCATGAAATACATATTTTTACTAAAAATATGATATTAAAGTTTTAGTTTTAGTTTTTTTTGTTTAACTTAAAAAAAAATATTTAACCTTTTTTTTACTTCAAAGTAAAACCTTTTAATCCTATGGCACTTAATTTATAACTTTATTTTATACTTAATCAGATTTTTTACAAAATTCGTAAAAATGAAATATGAAAGAATAAGTTAAAGTGTACATAAATTCTTTAATTTGACACTTTTTTAAAATTAAAAGTACCTTTGTTAAATATCGTAACAATTTTGAACTTTTTAAACTGAAATTTCAGACTACTTAAGCAAAAATTATAGTTTTATAAATCTGAAAATATGGATTTACGAAAAAGGTCATATAAATTATTAAAACATGTTTGCTTAGTTTTTCATTTCTAAACAACAATGAAAGTATAGATTCTGTTAAATCACATATTTATTTCTCAAACATAAAACTCTTATTTAACATTTACATGTTACGTAGATCTATTTAAAAAATTTAAAGTTTTTATCTCGCCTATATTTACCTTTTTAACAGATATTCAAGTTTTTCAAATTTAGTCTTTTGACACAAGTGAAAAAATATGAATTTTATAAGACTTTGTAAAATAACAGGTCTTTCTTACAACACAACTATTGGCAACTCACCAGTTTGGAAATGGTCTGACGGTAGTAAAGCTAAATACGAAGTAACCAAAGAACTAGACAGTAAACCATGCAAGTGTTAAGAAAAGTCTTTTGAAGTAAGTATTTTTGTTTACTTATATTTTTGTTGTTCTAGCTAACGCTGCCGATTTAACATATTATTAAGAGCAGTATTCTGAAGGATTCATTGGTTTTTATACTTTATACCGGTACCTATTAAGTTTGTCATAGAAGCCTTACTTTTCTTAAATTTATTTTTATTTCTAATTTTTTGTAGTAAGTGTTAAAAAACTTAACCAGTTTATATAAAAATGATCGTGTACTTAACTAAATTTTAGTTTTAAATCAAAGGTAATAATTTTAAGTTAATTGTTTTGTTAATTAAACATTTTAATTAAGGTAGCTACAACTTTAGCTGGACAGACAGTTTTTAATTATTTCTATATTTTTTACCGATTTTGTACAAGGTTATTAAAATTATAGTAAGCATAAATGTAGTTAAGCTTTAAATCCCTTACCAAACTTACCTCAATTATTTTCTACTATATATTTACTAACACTTAACTTATATTTAAAATGTTTTTTTTTTTTACTTCTGTACAAGCTACGACTGTGTATTACGTAATGAAAATTAAAATAGTTATAAATATCAGTCCTGAAAATGGCTTATAAATGTTAGTTAAAAATATTTGAAATGGTTACACTGCTGGTTTGTGTATAACATAGTAAAACTTATAAATGAAAAGTTGTTATTAGCATTTAAGTGGTAAACTTTTATATAAATTCTATCATCACTAACACAGTAAGTATTTTAATAAAGTTGTTTTTGACTTTTAATAACTCAGAGATATAAATAAAACTCTAAGAAAATATCAATTTAAATTTTAAACTACCAAAATCAGTAGTATTAGTTTTTATTTTGCGTGATACGTAAAAAAAGTTTGTTAATTTGCAAAACAATTAAATATTGTTAGTTCTAACTATAAGTTTAAAATACTAATTAGCCAATGTATAAAAATAAACTTATGTGTTAGTTTTTTGAGGTAAAAATTCTTGGAAACGCTAACATATTTATTATTTTATTTTGAATTAAAAAAATTACAAGTTTTCTAAACGTATATCTACTATGTATTAAACCAATGTAAATAATTAGTCATAAGTATTTCTATGCAGTACAATTTATTTGAAACCTTACAAACGTTTAATTTTTAGTATTGTTTCTAGTGCCTAGTTGTTTTGTTTTTCTACTTTAATCTAAATTAATATTTACATTAATTTGAATATTTTATAAAAACAGAAAAATAATTTAGACTCCTTGATGATTTGTTAAAATAAAAGTTAATGCATTTAATATACTCGTATTTCGTGCAGTAATTTAATTATATTGTTATTTTATTTCGACGAATAACAGCAACGCTATTAGAGTTTTACTTAAAATCCTGGCATAATAATACGAAATTTCATGTTCTTTGAATATAATTAACAAAATAGTTTTTCAAAAACAAATCAAACATATTTATTACAATTTTTTATTTCAAAGTATGTTTTTTTTTAGTTTTTTATATCCAAAACTTAAACTAACGTTTTTAGATTTTTTTACGTGATAAAAAGTGATGTTTTCGTTTAAACAGTACTTATTCACTTGTTTTTACGGCAGTAACAAAATTACAAGGTCATTAAACTTTAAGTAACGTAGAACTACGAACATTACAATTATGTTAAAAAATATTTGTAAAAATCTTAAGTTACGTATAGATATACTTCTTTCATTGTTATATTTTTCACTCTTTCAATATAAAGCAATTTAGTTTCAAGACAGTTTTGTAATTTAATAGCTGATTAGAGATATTTTTGTCTTGTTTACTTGTTTTTATAAAAAAATAAATATCTTTGTTTTATTTCTGTAGTCTTTAGATTTGTTATTGCTACTAATAACCTTAAACCTACTAAAATTAATTGCAATTTCATGAACATTATAATAAATAAGAGTAATGATTAACTTAAAGGTTTATTAAATTATTGTCTACAAAGTTTTATTTTACAATTGAAGATTCGAAATTGTGTGTTTTCATTACTTTAAATTTCAATATTTAAAACTACTTTTAAGGATAAAATTTTGATAATTAAACCTTTTAGAAGTTATAAAGTAGTTATGAAACGCTGTAGATAATAATTAAAAAACCACTAAACGTGCTGTACTAACAAAGCAATTAGTTTACAAATAGATAAACGTGGAACATCTAATAGAACAAAGGCTCACCATTTCAGCTTTAATATTTTAGTAATTTCTTTCTAGAGGTAAAAAGTGTTGCAAAGCTTTTTGCTTGTCCTTTTTAACACAAATAAATCTTTTTAATTCTAAAAATCAGTTTTTATATGACGTCTTAAGAATAATTTAATTTTTAGTAACAGTAGTTTAGTAAAAGAAATAATTAAAAAATATAAGATTTAGTTTAATAATTTTGAGCTTTTTAAATTACAAAAATTTCTAGGATTTTAGAGAGTCTATATTTCGTTAATGCTGTAGATTTCAAACAAACTTAGAAGAAAATAAATAACTTAATTTACACGAATTAATACATCAACCAAGAACTTTTGAAAATTTATTTTCTTAATAAAGTCGTTTTGAAACTAAAAAACTCAACATTACAATGCTTGTATATACCGCAAAGACACATTAAAAAGTTTATTAAATTGTTTATAACAAAATACCAACAAGTTCAAAAATTATGTTTTTTTACGTTTGATGTATACATCGATGTAAAATAATAAAACAAACTACGTATTTAGGTTGTTAAGATTAATTAAATATTAGTTTCAATTTAATGTTAGAAAATATGTGTGTGACTTATTAATTTGTACCGTAGTTAGACGAGCTCTTAGAAAACGTTTTAAAAATGTTTATGTCACGTTTTGAATTAAACTATTCAAAATGAAAACTTGCCTAACCTCGTTTCACAGTTTTGGGTTTTTAAATTTGATCTTCTTAATATTTAGTTTTATGAAAAACTTCATTAACAAGTGGATTAAAAACATTTTATGTAAAAAACATTTATACAAAAACATTATTTTAGTATTTTTACAAATGCTATACCTAACCCCATTACACAGTTTCAACGAACTAATAACATTTTAAAAACAATTTTAATGAATTGAGATCTAAAATCAAAACAACAATAGGTCCTCAATAAAGTATCAAATAAAGTACATTAACTAAAATGAAATTCACAGTTTCGTTGGAGGGGACGTCCCGATTGAGAGAGTTGCTATCAGCAAAGACATGGAGGAGCGAAAGGAAACAGGAGGAATGCGGGGTTAAGAGGAGTGGTGAAGTTTCTATGCATCACTACGTTTGTGAATGTGAGTACAAAAACAACGTATATATATATAAGATGTAACGTTTAAAGGCGTTAAATTCTGGAGACTGATAAGCTAAGCTTATTGGAACATATACCGCAGATATTGTTGTGTTAAAACTTCTGTCGAAATAAAGTTTTAACACAATAACATCTTTGATATATATATATATATATATATATATTATATATAATTATTGTAGAGTTAAGAGTAGTAGTGAAACTACTATGCATCGTGTTTTTGGATAACGAATATAAACTAATTGTTTTTTTGTAGCTACTCGGTTTGTTAATTTTTAAATTTGTAAAAAAGGTTTAATGTAATATATTAAATGGATAGACTGTTTATTTGATATAGATAGTACATTTGTGATGACTGTTTGTGAAGTTATGGTACATTGTGTTCTTGTAATTATTTCATATAAAACAAAAAGATTTTTTCTTAGTGGTTTGTTCACAACAATAATTATTGTTTAAACTTTGTATATTATCGAATAGAATATAAATATAGTTAAAATTAATATATTTTTTGACAACTTAACAGCTATTTAAAACAACTAAAATGTTAACAACTATAAAGCCATTCAAACATGAATACTAATACACCTTACAATTTACATTTTCAAGCCATTGAATAAATTATTGGTTATTAAGTGTTTAATAAAAATATCTTAATCAATCACCGAACTAGGTCAATGAATAATAAAGTTGTAAGCAACAAGTACCAATGTTTACAAAAATGCCATAAATCATGTGATTATAAAGACATATATGATTTTAAAAGTTTTTATTTTTTTTAATTTATTGCTACTAGCATTAATTATATACTGTTGGAACATATGAAACGTGTCTTTAACTAAAAATATTGCTTAGTATTTTTTAATAATTAGTAATTCATAAAACACTTCTAAAGCAGATACTCAGTAACTCAGATGTAACGGAGTTAAAATAATATTTATACTATTAATATAAGAGACTAAAAATATTAGTAAAAACTATCACTTTATAAATGAGTTAACTGCTATAACATAAGTATTAAAAATAAAATTAATTAAACACAGCACAATGTTCAAAGTTGAAATTCTGAGCGAAGAATAATAATGACAGAATGAAAATCTACAAAATATTAAAAAGTTTATTTTTTTGTTGGTTCCAGTTTTATTAGATATTCAAACTTTAAAGTTCTTAGTAAATTTGCTTCTTTAAATACTCATCGACAAATAAAATGTCCTTATGCAGTTACTTTGTGATAAAAACCGTATTTTAATCTGTTTTTTATGTTTATGGCTTTGTGTGCTTTTATAAGTTTAGCTTATTTTCTAAAGCTTTTTGTAAATAAATATATTTTAAACCTTGAAATCTCAATTTAAAAATAAATTTTTTCGAATCTATTTTGTTTAAGCATAAAATAATATTGATCAAAAAAAATTACTTTCAGTTTGTACTTCGTTTTTTTATTTATTTTTAGGGTTACTTTTTGAAATTGCCAAACCGTTTTGATACGATATTAATCGTACAAACGTTATTTTTCATCTCTTTTTTTAACTTGTACGATTATTTTTGTTTATTTTACTGTAAATAAGTTATTGCTTGCTAGAAAATAAATGATTTATAAAAGAAAAAGTCTTCGTTTTTAATTTCACTTGTGCTTTCATTCTCAAACTATATTGTTATCAACTTTTTGTAAACCATATAAAGTATCCTAAGTATGAAAATAACTCTTTATTAAAAGTTGTTTTTTATGTATGTCAAAATGTAATACTTTGATATTTTGTTTGTTTAGGTGTTTATCTAATTCTTTAGAACGAAAGAGAACTTTATCCATAGTAAAAATTTTATTCATGCATAAATAACTTAAATGGAATTGAAAACCTAAGTACATTTTTGTTTTAATATTACTTAAGTTTTATTTTACAAAAAAAATTAAATAACGTAGTAATCTTAAGTATACCTTACAAATAAACGCAAATTATTCAAAGATAAGTAGACATTTAAAATGTTTCTTACAAAGTAGCATTAGTTATGTCTTACTTTATTTTTTTTATGTTAATCTTTAAGTAAATGTGAATTTTATTTTTATTTTAAGGGATTTGCAATCAAACTTGCAATACAATTGTTAATGTAAGTTTTTTAACTAATTTTTCTGAAAATTGAACAATATATAAACTTTTTAAGGAATAAAAATCAAGTTAATCTACTTAATTTTAATATCGAATATATTTAAATATCTTCACTTACTCAAACTTACAAAATCCACAGCTGAAAAAAAGTATATGTTGATAAATAAGTATACCCGTAAAATTTCACACAGTAATATCCAAATGATTTTTAAGTCGTTATTATGAGGTAATATTATTTTTTATTTTTTTAAAAATCTTTTTAAGTATACCCGTTAGAAAATTTCTATAAAAGTAATATTAGAAAATTAATATAAAAGTAAGTAGAATAACTTTTCAAACATAAAAAATTACAAACAATCGTTATTAAATTTTAACACTTTGAGCTTAATAAAAAAAGCTTCAGACCGCTAGAACGTGACGTAACTTTCAATACTATTGTTTACAAAACAAACGAACGTGTTACATCCAAATGCTAGTGTCTGATTTAAGCAACTACTCGTAAGACTATCAGTAAAAAATTTATAGAAAGTTTACATTTTTTCTTACTGTCAGAAAATATTATAAAAAGTAAAATTAACAAATTTACTACATTAGTTTAAAAATGTTACCAGCGTTTAATGTTTTAATTAAAACTTAGAAAGCTTAAAAAATTATAATTACAACAATTAAGCTAAAACAAACATCTATACAAAATAGCATAAGTGTGAAAAAACTAAAAAGATTTTTGTAAATTGAATAAAATTTACATGTTTTTTGCTATAGAATCTGATGTCATGTCTTTTTATTCCTAATTTTAAAAAAACTATAAAATTACATCAACATTAAATTGTAGCATTTTTGAAAACTTAAATAATAATACTACTGTGAATTTTCAGATGTATCAACCAAATATATTAACATATGTTACATTTTTTGTTTTTTTATTCTTTTAAATCTGAACTTTGTAAGCTTTGATTTTAAATAATAAAATTTGTTTTTGTACGTCAATATATATTTTTTTGAGTCAAAACTAAGGTAACTTCCGTTAATATTTTTATAAATAGACAAACTTTGAGTAAGCTAGTTTTTAAAAACTATGAAAAGTTAAAAAAATAAATTTTATTGCTAAATTTCACTACAAAACAGAGTTTTTGTTTTTATAGGTAAACATTTTACGACTATAGCATTATTTTTCATAGAATCTAATACGTACTTTATTCAATTATTTTAACATTTTACAGCGGTATTTAAATAAGAACGTTTAAATATTTTTAGAATTGTTATTTGATAAAAAATATTACAAAAATATAGCCACTCTCAATTTATTTATCCTTGAAAATTTGAAAACAGTTAGCAAAAGTAGATACAGTTGTTTTTTCTCCTTAAACTTTAAGTTGTATATGAAATATTCATTTTCTGATAAAAGCAACTTAAACAGCTTTCTATAAACCCTAAATGTACAATTGGCTTTGATTTTAGATTTACAAAAAACAGTGCTTCTAATTTTTATTACCAAACAATTTGTTTTCTTATTTCTAGAAATATAAAATTAGCTACAGTTTACATCAATATAACTGAAATCAAAAGTAATTTATAGATTTAGTGAAATTTATAAATACTGAAATTAACCTTGAAACAAAGTTTGTTTCTTAAAATTGTCAACATATAAAAAACCAAGGTTAAAACACTTACAAAGAAAGTATATTTTATAAAAAATTTAACCTATTTTAATTTAATAAAATTTCCTTTTTGGCGAAGAAGACTTAGTTCTTAAAATTAAAACTTAAGGTTGTTTAATGCAATCTAAGTTTACATTTGACAGATTAAGAAAAATATTGAAAATATTAAAAATACCAATTTTTTTAAACAAAATTAACCATTTTTCTAACAGTCTGTTTTACACTGAATATCAATTTCATAATTTATAAAAACATGTATATTTGTTTTAACAGTTAAATGTTTTGAATTCTATAAATGTTTATATTTAAAATATTAAACCTGGCAAATTCTGACGTAAACGTCAAATACTTATCAATTTAACATTTTGTTAAGCTTAAATTTAAAACAATATTTCAGTTATTTGAGTTTATCGAAATATAGCTCTTGTTTATTGTAATATGTACACACTACAGAAGAACATAGGAAAGTTGTTTATAAAAGCAATATAAAGCCTAGTGTTTTATAAACTTTCGCTAGATACATTAAGGCTAGACCAGGGTTTCCCAAACTCAATTACTAAATCGCCCCCTTTTCAGTTATTTGAAAAAAAAATCGCCCCCCACGATTTTACAAAGTAGTTTTTCTTTTGAGTACAAACTTTTGAGCTAAAAAAAGTTGTGTTCGAAATGTAATTTAGCCTGGTACTTCTTATGCACGCACTTTTGTGTTCAAAGTAGTTCACAGGGCTTGAGAAAATAATTTACAGTTATTTTCTTTGAAGCCCAGTATAGTGTATTAAAATACTTAATTACTAAAAAGCCTTATGTAATCTAAAATCAATCTTGTTTAAATATGAACTGTTTTGAAACTAATGAAACTTTTAGGTCAGTGGTGGACAACTTTTGTAGTCAGCAATTCATATTTACTAAAAAATATTTTCTAGTTTCAACTCGTTAAAAAAATGTAATTGCGGGCTGCATGATTTTAAAAAATAACAAATAAAAAAATTAAAAAACTCGATCAAAGTTGTAATAAATGATTTAGTATTAATGTGATCTAGGAAATACTATACGTACTAATACGTATTTCAAAACATTAAGTATCAAAAAACTAAATTATATTTATTTTGCACAAGTAGTTTTCAAATTACTTAGCGGGTCGAAATTCCACTGGATCTGCGACTGGATCTGAGCCGTACGTTACCCATCTGAAATCTTAACTGAAACCTGACATAATAATAATATCTCATAAAACAAATTTCGGAAATTTAGAAGTTAATACTAAGTAACTTATTTAAGCCGCACAAAATACTTAAATTATTTTAAAAGTAAGTGTATTCTAAAATAACTATACCAGAGATTAAAAAACTAAAAAAAAAGAACAGTTTATTTTACACATAATAAAATAAAAATTAAAAAATAATTTCTGATCTAGTTTGAGGAAGTTTGACCGACTGGTTAATTATCTCACATGAAAAGTGGTTTCATCAACAGCTTCAGTTAATGCAGTAAATTTATTAATTTCAATGCTAAGATATATTGTAAGCAAGTTAGTTGTAATGTTAAAATATTAGTTTTAAACTTTTTAAACTATTTGTTTCGTAGTAGAATACCATGGAATAGTATTTGATTCGGAATAATCTTTAGGGATCTAAACCTTAACTCTAACAATTGTATTCTTTATTTTAATTCAAAAAAAAATCCAATGTTTTACAGTTTATTTTGTGAACAGAAAGTAATCAATTAAAAAAATACTTTTAACTAGATTAAAATTTTGTTTTGTAGCTGTAGCAGTCTTTTTGATAACTTATTTTAATCTGTTTAAAAGTGGTTTTTCTAGCTGTTAGCCTATAATAGTTTAACAGAGGAAAAAAGTGAAAAATTTAAAGCTAGTGTTGAAGTATTAAAAAAAACTAAGTATATTCTAATTGTTAATATATATTAAATTAAGATAAAACAAAAAGCAGCTGTATCAGTAGTTTAAAACTCTTTAAATAATAATAAATTTTTCAACAATAATAAATCAATTTAGAAAATAAAATTTAGTTTAAGAAACTTCTAAATAAAAAAATAGAAGTATTTAAAAAAAAACCTCAAATTTATTTTCTTTTAAAATCAAAACATTCTTTTTAGAAATAAAAACTTTAATGGCTATCAAAATAATCAAATAGTAGTTATATAGTGATATAAGTTATATACAGGTTAAACAAGTAATAACAAAAACCTGTCAAATCAAGGTCTTTCAAACTAATGTTTTAATCACTATGCTATAAAAACTTTTAGTGTAATGTAAAACGACGAATATGAACTACAAAATTAACCAGGTCAAAACAAAACTATTAACAACTTTAAAACATAAACCATTTAATAAATATAGTAGACTTCCGCTTGAGATCGCACTTTGAAAAAAACCAAAAGTGCAAATTCAAAAAATTATTACCATATTTTTTTACAAAATGACAAATTTCAATATGTTATATGCAATAATGTTATGAATAAACATGAAATCCACTATACATAAAACAAACTTTCATTAAATAAAAAAGATCTATATAAGTTATTAAGTATTATATATACTTTGTTTTATTAATATTTAGTTAGTAATAGACTTTACTTTAGTTAAATTTAAGAAAATATAAATTTGCACTTTTTATTGGGTAATAAGTGCAAACTCAAGAGGAAATCTACCGTAATTAAAATTTATTAGGCATTATGCAAACCTCTTATAGAATAAATAGCTTAATAAAGTTGGTATCATAAAAAGACTACTTAAATACAATACAAACCAGGTTAAATAAGAAATATTTCAAAAGATCAAATAAAATTAAAAAACTTTATAATGTCTGCTACTGAAGTCTAATTGAATGTGAAGCATGAGGTTCATGACTGCTTGCAAATTTTTCTTTCTAATCTGATTTTTAATCAGTAAAATAGAGCCTTAAGTCACCACCTTTATAAATATCTAGATTAGATCTTTTGCTCAATGTGTTGAAAACTGAACTGAAAGCTTTCTCAACAACATAGCTAGGAGAAAAAGCTATAAACAACAATTTAAATTCCTCTCAAATGATTGGATGCTATTGCCTTAGTTTTTGTTGAGTCAAAAAGCTTTCATATCGTTCCTTGGAAAAATTTACTTTAAGTTCAAGGTCATTTTGTAAGTCTGAGAAGTCTTACAAACTTCTAACAAACAGTAAGTCGTTTACTTCAGAAGTATCTGCCTCGAAGGTTCCATATTTTTATCTATATGATAGCTTTTTTGTTTCAAGTCTAAATTTTACTACTTAATGTTAAAATTCTTAAAAATTCCAGATTTTTTCCAGGTTTTTTTTTTGCCTAAATTGTCAAATTCCAGGTTTTTTCAGCTTTCTAAGTAAATTGGCAACCTTGTATAGTTTTATTTCTTAGTCTAACTTAGTGACTTTTCAAAAAACAACTTGAAATATAATGATGTGATAGCTAAAAAAAAATAACATAGATTTTTACAAACCATTTATGATCCCAAATAACATATATGTCAGGTTATAAAATAGTGAGAGGGATTCCAATCGTCTATGATCTATGTATTTTTTAAATAATGAAATATATGAATGAAAATATAGTATATACTTGAAAGTAGGAGTCATAAGCACTTAATTTTTTTTTCTATTTTTCACATAAATAAAATAAACTATTTTGTTTAAGTGTTACCTCAGAGTCAAATAATTAAAAGCAAGCTAAAATTAGTAAAATAGCAAGAAAAAAATTTTAAATCTTATGACAGCCCAAAATTTCAAAATCGCCCCCTTTTCGCCCCCTCACTAGTTATCGCCCACCCTTTCGCCCCCTTACTAATTATCGCCCCCCGAATTACTAAAATCGCCCCCAGGGGGGCGATATCGCCCACTTTGGGAAACCCTGGGCTAGACGAAATAGCTCTACACACTGTTAGAAAACACACGTAAATTACGTTGTACATAAGTGCATAATGTTGACCATGTTTTATTTGCAGTAACATAAATGTATACATGTTAAATTGAAACTGAACTTTATAATAGCAACATTTACGTTCAGTTTTTGTTTAACATCTGACGAAATGCGTAAAGTTAGTATTGATTAAACATTAAACATTAGAACTAGGTTATAATATGATTGTACAAAGTTCTATATCAATTTTTACTCCTAACAATAAACAGTGCTACTTTTAAAATGTTGGTTTAAGACACCATAACATTTTAAGTTGACTAAATTACTTTTTATAATTTTTTATACAACTAAGAAAAACTTAATACTTTTAGTTTATTATTATAAACAAAGTACTGCTAATATAATTTATGATAACGTGATATTCAATTAAACTTAAGCAAAACTATTTTAATAGTTTATGTTCTTATTTAACTGTTGACTGTTGTGAAATATTATGAAATATTGACTGTTATAATTTATTACGGTATCAAAAACTACGGATTTATAAAAGTTTTTTTCATAAAACTTTATTATTATTTTAAGTATGAAGTTATTAAATAACTAAGATCAAAAACCACAAACATACTTTACCAACTGTTAAAATTAAATTGCAAGATTGTTATACAGTATGAAAATCAACTAACATAATGATAAAATATTTAAGTTCAAAGATTTGGTATTACTGCAAAATTGGATGAAGGCTTATGGGTTGCTTAATAAACTCAAACTTGACAAACATCAGTCATATTGGTTTATGATAGCTTTTACAAGTAAAGTTTATAATACAATTTTTTTTTGCAATTTTCAATCGATAACTGAAATCAAACACTTCAGAAATGTTATAAATGTTACTGCTAAACAAAAAGCTAGTTAAATAATACTTCTAGTTTATAATCTGCACATTCAAGTTAGCAAAAGTTAGTTATTTATAAAACTTACTTAACTAAAGATGATAAATCAAAACCTTTACCTACGATTGATAAACGTAATGTTATGAAATTTAGATTAATTATGACGTTGATATACCTTAATCAACCATAAAATACATTTAAAAAGGCTTCATATGAAAAATTAACATAATTTTCTAGAAGTTTGACAGTAGTATTTTATATTGTCTAACAAACAATTTCATATGTGTTTACATACTTATTACTTTTTTAATAATATAAAATATTATAAAACATAAGTAACTAGTCAAGTTTCATAGATATTTAAAATATTTTGAGCTGTTAACAATTTTTTTTAGTCTATCGACTAGATATACTTTACAAATTGAACTCAACAAAAGATTTTTTATTACAAATTAGTTATTCAAAAACTTAAATTTAATTTTTATTGATGATAGCAGTAAAAAATGTTTTTACAGATTGCACAAAACAATGTAAATTTCCCGAAGTACACAAAAAATAATAAAATAGATAATTATTAAACCTTAATTGTTCATTTTATTAGATATAGCAATGTTTTTTTTTTACAAATTGCACAAAACAGTCTGATTGCAAATGTCCTGAAGGATATCAAAACATAAAAAATATAATATTTGACCAGTAATTAATTATTTTATTCATTAAAGTATAAAAAAGTATATTTTTAAAGATTGCACAAAACAGTCTGATTGCAAATGACCTGAAATATATCAAAACATAAATATATAATGTTTGACCAGTAATTAATTATTTTATTTATTAAAGTATAAAAAAATATACTTTTAAAGATTGCTCAATACAGTCTGATTGCAAATGTCCTGAAGTATATCAAAACATAAAATATATAGTGTTTGACCAGTAATTAATTATTTTATTCATTAAAATATAAAAAGTATATTTTAAAAGATTGCACAAAACAGTCTGATTGCAAATGTCCTGAAAGATACCAAAAGACTTCTGACGGTTTCAGTTGCTACCTGATTTCAGAGGAAAAGTCCCCTGTGCTGATGGTAACACCATGTGAGTTTTATGACGTCATAGCTTTAATTTTTTTGTTTAATTTTTATTTAAACTTTCTTCCTGCTAAATCTTACAATGTGTAAGTTTATTGTGACGTCATGATAAAAGAATCAAACTTTCTAAGTCATTAATAAAAAATATAAACAACGTCTTTCATATCATAACTAGTTTATTTTCTACCAAAAAAGTTAACCAAAATCTAACATTAGGGTTCAATGTATTTAGTAGAAATATTTTAAAACTTCTTCATGTAAAAATATAAAATCAAAAAACTTTATAAAAATTTAAAATCATGACAAGCTT
Source organism: Thalia democratica (assembly GCF_965202585.1). Taxonomy (NCBI): domain Eukaryota; kingdom Metazoa; phylum Chordata; class Thaliacea; order Salpida; family Salpidae; genus Thalia; species Thalia democratica. The sequence continues at coordinate 44,982 of NW_028139422.1, forward strand.
AAATGACTTGGAACATATTATTAATATGTTTTTTATTTAAAAAGAAACAATCCATCGATTCATTTTCGATACCACCTGAATATGTTGTTTGAAATCTAAAAAGATGTGGTGTAACTTTAATTTTTAAGAATATATTTAAAATTTGTGTTTTCAATTTAATAAATTGCCACCACACCTAATGTCCTGCTTTTATGCTTTAATTTTTTTTTATAATTTTAAATTTATTAGGCATTATAAATTTGTATCGGTTGGTTAGATGATTTGAAAGTCATTTATTATAATTAGATTAAAAAGAAAGTTATTAAATTTAAATTAAACAAATTTTGCATGTATACTTAGGTAATTGTAAGTTTTGTTACTTCTATTTTTCCTAATTTAACAATTTATTTTTTTTTTAAATACGATGAAATATGAATAAAAGTGAAAAACAATTTAAGTCAGACAAGTTTTTTTTTTCAACTTGGACACAACTATTCCTATTTAAAAAACTTAACAATACACAAGTCATGGTTTTAAAACTATTTGGTATAAATTAAAAAATAATTTAAAAGTATAATCTGGTATTAAACTTAAAATTAAAAACTTAATTTTTTAAATCAAAGTATACTTTTACTCGTTTACTTACTTTTTGATGTATAAACAATATAGGTTTAAAAGTAAGAAACTGTATATACATATATATTTAGAAATACGCATTATCATTTTGCTTCGACAACAGTACAAAGTACACGTTTTTAGTTTGAATAACAAATGGTATAAGTTGAAAATGATTAACAAGTAATAATATTTCAAAACTCTTGTTAAGTGCGTAAAGAAAAACGTTTTATAAAAAGTTTGCTATATAGATTAACAAATACGCTATATTAATTTATTTCAACCACAAGAGAAGCTACACGCTTCTAGTTTAAATCGTAAATACTACCAGTTAAAATTTGATAAACAAGCGATAAATTGAAACATTTTGTTAACCGCATAGCACACATAGTTGGTTAGCATAATTATTCAAACTAGTTAGGTTACAATAAGCTAATATAAAATAAATAGTTGACTTCTAGGACGGTTTTTGCGATTTTACTTAGAAAAATCACTTTAAGCCGTAATCTATTGACTAGGCTTAGAATATTATAGGTTAACTCAGTTCATATACCAGCCATATTTGACAACAAATGTTTAATAAAGAACAATGACGTAAAAGTTAAGTATATAATTGATTTATAAATAAAAACTTAAGAGCTTAGTTTAAGTAAAAAAATTTTTAAATCTTTTTACACTTAGCTTTACACAAATAAAAAAATTTTTAATCAAAAAATATTAATGAATATCTTAATAACGTTAATAAATTATCTACTTTAAGCTGTTTTAGCTGTTATGTAAAACTTATGCGAGTTTTTAATATATGTTAAACAGACCAAAAATTATAGTATAAAAAAGAAACTCATTGGCAAGGTATAAAAAATTTCTGTTATGACATATAAATTCTACAAACAGTTGTCAAATGGAATTCGAGGGACAATTAGCTGTTGCAAAAAGTGAAAAAGCTTTGATGAGTTTGGCTCAATTTATTAGTGATAACGATAAAAATGACGGAAAGTTTTACTGGATCGGTTAGTGTAGAAAATTTTGTGTATTTATAAATAAAACAAAGTTTGAAATATTTATGATTCTTTTCGTGTTAAATTACATTAATACTATGCTTTTAAGTTTAATTAATATGTTTTTTTTAAAGTTTGAAAAAGCAATTAACTGTTTTAGTCGTTAGATGTTTATAATATCCATTTAGAAAATTATATATTGTTTTATTTTCATTTGATACTTAAAAATTAATTTTATTCTCTAAAAAACTTAAATTTATCTTACGATACCTACAACTCTAGTAAAGATAGCTGTTGAACAAGTCTAACAGATAATCTAAAAAGAAAACATTTACATCTAAATAAAAAATAATTATTCCTGGGAATAAGCTTTAGTTTGTAAATAAACATCCTTTTACAATGAAAAACAAAGAATAGTTTTGTTATTGTTTTTTGTTTTCAAGACTGTTTTGTTTACAATTTATACAGAACTAATATAATAAAACTTTACTTTTTATATTATAATTCAAAAACGAAGTAAAATACGGAAAACATTAAATCACATTTAGAAAAACTTTTACTTATAACTTTACCTTAACTTTACTCGTTACTTTTCAAGTAACGCGATGACAAAATATATAATGAATTAAAGTTTAAATTAAGTTCTTTAGACTTAATAGTTATTTAAAACAAAATGTACCTTTGTTAAAATTTTGAATAGTTTTCATTTTTTTATAAAAGTATAAATGACCTTTTTAGACTACTTAAGCAAAGATTATGGTTTTGTAAATCTGATAATGATCCAGTTAAGAAATAGAACAACTTTTTTTAAAACATACTCGCTTAATATTTCATTTCTATACAACAATAAAAACTATAGATTCTTTTAATTTACTTATTTTATAAATTTCTCAAAAATAAAAACTTTTTTTAAACAATTACCTTTTTACTTATTTTATTAGTATATTTTACAATACATATTAATTTACTAAAATATAGTATTAAAGTTTTAGTTTTATTATGAACTCAATAAAAACAATTCGAGTTTTTTTTTTAACTTCAAAGTAAATCCTTTAAATCCTTATGGCACATAATTTAGAACTTTATCTTGTATTTACTCATAGTTTTTACAAAATTCGTAATAACGAAATAAGAAATAATAAGTTAAAGTGTACATAAAATTCTTAGACTTGGTATTTTTTTAAAACTGAAAGTACCTTTATTAAATATCTGAAAAATTTTGAGCTTTTTAAATTGAAATTTCAGACTACTTCAGCAAAAATTATGGTTTTATAAATCTGAAAATAATGGGTTTACGAAATAGGTCAAATAAATTATTAAAACATATTAGCTTAATTTTACATTTCTAAACAACAATAAAAGCTATAGAATCTGTAAAATTACTTAATTATACTCTGATTTTAAAATTAAATGTTATGTAGGTTTATTTAAAAAAATCAAAGTTTGTATCTCGCCTATACTACCTTTTTAACAGCTATTCAAGTTTTTCATGTTTATTCCTTTGACACAAGTAAAAATAATATGACTTTAATAAAATTTTGTAAAATAAACAGGTCTTTCTTACAACACAACTATTGGTAATTCACCAGTTTGGAAATGGTCTGACGGTAGTAAAGCTAAATATGAAGTAACCAAAGAACTAGACAGTAAACCTGCAAGTGTTAAGAAGAGCTTATTGAAGTACGTATTGTTGTTTTATATGTTTTGTTGTTCTAGCTAACGCTGCGCATTTAATATACTATTAAGAACAGTATTCTGAAGGCAGCATTGGTTTTCATTCTTTATACCAGAAACTAGTCTATTAAGTTCATTAAAGTTGCTTTTACTTTTGATTTTTTTTTATTTCTAAGTTTTTGTAGCAAGTACTAAAGTACTTAAATAGATTATATAAAAACGATCATATACTTAACTACTTTTTAGTTTTATGTTAAAGATAATAATTTTTTAAGTTAATTGTTTTTTTAATTAAACAATTCAATTAAGATAGCTACAACTTTAGCTATACAGACAGTTTTTAAATCCGTCTTTATTTTTTACCGATTTTGTGCTTCAAAATCCTTACCAAACATACTTCAATTATTTTCATATCTAAAGCTGAAACTTACATTTTTAAAACTTTTTTACGTGCCAAAAATTGTTGTTTCGTTTAAACAGTACGTTTTTCACTCGCAGTAACAAAATTACAAGGTCATTGAATTATAAGTAACATGACACTTCGAACATTACAATTATGTCGTAAATTATACGTAAAAGTATCAAGTTACATATAGTTGTATTTCTTTTATTTTTATATCTGATTATTTTTTGTGGATAACACAAGTTAGTTTCAAGACAATTTTGCAATTTAATGGCTAATTATAAATGTTTTTGTCTTGTTTACTCGTTTTTATAAAACATTAAATGAACTTATTTCTGTTGTCTTTAGAATTGTAACTGCTACTAATAGTTTTAAACCTACTAAAATTAATTGCAATTTAATAAACATTATCAGAAATTAGAGTAATAATTAACTAAAAGGTTTATTAAGTTATTGTCTACAAAGTTTAATTTTACCATTGAAGATTTGAAATTGTGTTTTTTTTTATATTTTAAATGTCATTATTTATAAATACTTTTAAGGATAATAATGTTAAAAATTAAACCTTTTAGAAGTTATGAAGTAGTTATGAAACACTGTAGATAATAATTAAAAACTCACTAAACGTGCTATACTAACAAAACAATTAGTTTACAAAATAACTAAACGTGGAACAACTAATAGAACAAAGGCTCACCTTATCAGCTTAAATATTTAAGTAATTTCTTTTTAGAGCTAAAAAGTGCTTGTCTTTCTTAACACTAATAAATCTTTTTATTCCTAAAAATAATGTTTTTGTATGTGATCTTAAGATATAATTTAGTTTTTTTTAGTAACAGTAGTTTGATAAAAGTAACAATTGAAAAAAAACACAAGATTTAGTCTAAATATTTTGAGCTTTTTTAAATAACAAAAGTTACCAGGATTTTAGAGAGTTTATATTTCCTTTTTGCTGTAGATTTCAAACAAACTTAGAAGAAAATAAATAAACTTAATTTACACGATTTAATACATCAACTAGTTACGCTAAAAAATTTATTTTCGTAATAAAGTCGTTTTGAAACTCAAAAACTCAACATAACATGCTTGTATATACCGCAGTGTCACATTAAAAAGGTCATTAAATTGTTCCTAACAAAATACCAACAAGTTCAAAAAGTATGTTTTTTTTACGTTTGATGTATTCATCGATGTAAAAAATTAAACAAACTACGTATTTAGGTTGTTAAGATTAATTAAAAAATATTTTTAGTTTTATGTTGGAAATTTATGTGTGACTTATTAATTTGTACTGTAGTTAGACGAGCTCTTAGAAAACGTTCGGAAAAAATTATATGTCATGTTTTGATTTAAACTATTAAAAATTAAACTTGCTTGATCTTGTTTCACAGTTTGGGTTTTTTAATTTGAACTTCTTAATATTTAGTTTTAGGAAAAGGTTCATTAACAAGCAGATTTAAAAATATTTTATTTACAAACATTATTTTAATATTTTTACAAATGCTATACCAAACCCCATTTCACAGTTTTATTGCACTAATTACATTTTAATAAAAAATTATTAAATTGAGATTTAAAATCAATTAAAAATAATCTTTAATAAAGTATTGAATAAAGTACAATAACTAAAATGAAAATTTTACAGTTTTGTTGGAGGGGACGTCCCGATTGAGAGAGTTGCGATCAGCAAAGACATGGAGGGAGCGAGATGGAAACAAGAGGAGTGCGGAGTTAAGAGGGGAGGTGAAGTATCTATGCACCACTACGTTTGTGAATAGTGAGTACAAAAGCACTGTGTATATATATAGATTAATTATTGTAGAGTTTAGAGTAGTAGTGAAAAAACTATGCATCGCGTTTTTGGATTATGAGTATATTACTTATAATTTCTATTGTAGCTACTTTGTTTTTTTGTTAGTTGTTATAAAAGTAAAAGATGATTTAAATGTAATATATGAAATGGACAGACTGTTTGTTTGATACATTTATTTGTGATGAATTTTTGTATAGTTATTGTACAATGTGTTCTTGTAATAATTTTATATAAAACAGCAGTATTTTTAATACTGATTGTTATTTATACTTTGTATGCTATCAAATAGAGAACTAATGTAGTTGAAATTAAAATTGTTATTAGGACGTAACAGATTTATAAAACAAATAGAATGCTAAAAACTATAAAACTATTCAAACATACACACTAATATACCTTAAAATTTACACTTTGTAAGCCATTGAATTAATTATTGCTCAATAAATGTTTGATAAAAACATCTTAATCAATCACCGAATTAGGTCAATGAATACAAAGTTGTAAACACCAGTTACCAATACTTACAAATATGTATAAATCAAGTGATTATAAAGACATATATGATTTTAAAAGTTTTTTTTTAATTTATTTTTACTAGCATTAATTATTACTGTTGGAACATATGAAACGTGTCTTTAAATATTATTTGTATTTTTTTTCAATTAGTAATTCATAAAACACCTCTAAAGCGGATACTCAGTAACTCAGTTGTAGCTAAGTTAAAATAATATTTATAATTTTAATATAAGAGACTAAAAAAATTATTAATAAATATTACCTCATAAATAAGTTAACTACTTAAGTATTGAAATTAAATTTATTTTAACACAGCACTATGTTCAAAGTTGAAATTTTGAGCGAGGAATGATGATGCCAGAATGAAAATCTACAAAATGATCTACAAAATGATCTACAAAGTTTATTTTTTTGTTGGTTCCAGTTTTATTTAGACGTTTAAACTTTAAAGTTTTTAGTAAACTTGCTTTTTTAAATACTCATCGACAAATAAAATGTCGTTATGCAGTTACTTTGTCATAAAAACCGTATTTTATACTATTTTATATGTTTATGGCTTTGTGTGCTTTTATTAGTTTAGTTTTTTTTTCTAAAGCTTTTCGTAAATAAATCTATTTTAAACCTTGAAATCTCAATTTAAAAATAAACTTTTTCGAATCTATTTTGTTTAAGCATAAAAATGTATTAATCAAGAAAAAAATTACTTTCAGTTTGTACTATGTTTTTTATTTATTTTTGGGGTTACTTTTTAAAATTGCCAAACCGTTTTGATACGATACTCATCGTACAACGATACTTTCATAACTTTATAAATTTCGTACGATTATTTTGTTTATTGTGCTGTAAATAAGTTATTGCTTGCTAGAAAATAAATAATTGATAAAAAAAATTCTTATTTTATTAGCTTCACGTGTATTTTAATTATCAAACTGTCTTGTTAACAACTTTTCGTAAACCTTATAAAGTAGCTTATGTATGAAAATAACACTTTATTAAAGGTTTTTTTTATGTAGGTTAAGTTGTTATCTTTTGATTTTTTTCTAGTTTTTTTATACGTAAGAGAACTTAATCAATAAAAAAATTTTTATTCATGTGTAAGTAGCTTAAATGTAACTAATATCTAAAGTAAATATTTTGTTTTAAAGTAGTTATATATAGCTTAAATTAAGTTATATTTTACTTTAAAAAGAATTGAATAAGATGGGATTTGTAGGTAAACGTTACAAATAAACAAACATACTTTGTTTATAAGTTTTTTTTTCTAAATATAATTGACCATTTCTTATTTTATTTCAATATGAAAATTTCTAAATAAATATGAATTATAATTTTTTCAAAGTATTTGCAAACTAGTTGCTTAGAAAACTAAATACAACTTTAAAAATAAAATAACAATTTTCAATTCTAAAAAAAATAAACTTTTTATAAATTTGTACAGAATTAGAATTTTGTTGCTATAATATTTTTCTATTTTTAAACTATTGAACCATTTTCTATTAATCAAACTAACAAAAAAAAATAAAAAAAGTTCTTAAAATGTATAAAAAATATGTTGATAAGTAATTATATAAAGTCACACGGTGAAACTCAAACAATCATTAAATAATTATAAAAACATTTTTTTTATTACAAAACATTTTCAAGTATATCCATTTTAATAAATTTTCTATAAAAATCACATATAAACCTTTGAAACCTTTAACACTTTGAGCCTAATAAAACAAGTATCAGACCACTCAGACGTGATGTGATTTTCAACATTTTTCGTATCAAAATAAATAAACGTGTTACATCCAAATAAAGCGCTTAATTTAATCAATTACTCGAAGACTATCAATAAAGAAATTTTTACGAAATTTCCATTTTTTCTTACTGTCAAAAACATATTAAAGGTTGTTAATCAAAGATTTAGTTGCAATTGTTTTAAAAATTACCAACACTAAAATTTTTTTATTAAGACAAAATAAAAAATATCTTATATGTGGAAAAAAGTATAACTTTTGTTCGTTAAATAAATAAACTATCAAAATTTTGCGCTATAAATTTTAGTGCTCATATAATAAACTAGTTATTTAAACTTTGTATATTTAACTTAATAAAAAAGCTATGAAGTTGCATTAGTTTTTAATTGTAGAATTTCTTACAGTTTTAACAATAAATTATTGTAAACTTTTTAGATGTATTAACCAGATATAAAGGTCCATGAAATATTTAACACTTTCCGTGTTTTTTTTTCTGTTTCTTTTAAGTCTAAACTTTGTGATATTTAATTTTAAATTTAAAAAATTGTATTTTTACATTTACTATAGATGATTCTTAACTGAAAAGAGTTAAAAATAACTTAATTTTTTTTTTTATAAACAAACTAATTTTAAGTAAATTTATTTTAAAAACTATTAACTTCTAAAAGGGATGTTTTTGTTACTGTAGATAAATATTTTTACAACTTTAGCAATTTTTGTCTAATTTTCTAATACATACATAATACAAGTATGTTAATAATTTTTTAGCAATCTTTTATCATGAACGTTTAAAGCTTTAAGAATTGTTTTTAGAAGATCAATAATATAAAATTAAAGTTGTTTACAATTTTATTTATCCTTGAACATTAAAAACAGCTAACAAAAGTAAATGTAATTTTCCCCCTTTAAGCTTTTAGTGGTTTATGAAATATATACAAAAGATGATATACAAAATATTGTGCTTTTTTAATGCTAATTCCAAATAATATATTTTATGATTTCTATAAAAATAAAGTTAGGTAACGTTTCCGCTAATTTAATTAAATTTTTAAGAAATCTATTGATTTAACATACTGAAATTAACCTTGTACCAAAGATGTTTCTAAAAAATGTCCACGTATAAAAGAACTAAGGTCAAAACAATTATGAAAAAATAACATGTTTTCACTCATTAAAGTATCCTTTCTAGAAAATAAGACGCTGTAAACTCAAAGTTAGTAATTTGAATTAAAAGTTCAAGTTTTTCTAATACAATATATCTTAACTTTTAACAGACTTTTCTGTTTTTTTAATTTATTTTTATTATCATAGGTACAATTAAGTTTTTACTTAAACATTGTTATAATATTTTAATTTGTTAAAGTTTTAATAATAACCTTATATTTTATTTGTTTATATACAACATTCTTAAAAGAGTTATAAGTCTGTTTTCCACCGATTTTAATTCGGTAAATTACAAAAACTAAGTATATTAAAACCAAACAATAAAACGTTCTAAATGTTATAAATATTTATATTAAAAATATCAAACTTGACAAATTCTGACGTAAACGTAAACCACTTATCAATATAACATTTTGTTCAGCTTTAATTTAAAACAATATTTCAGTTATTAGAGTTTATCGGAATATAGCTCTTGTGTATTGTATTATGTCTGCACTACAGAAGAACACAAGATAGTTGTTTATAAAAACGATATAAAACCTAGTGTTTCATAAACTTACGCTACATACATAAAGGCTAGACGAAATAGCTGTATACACTGTTAGAAAACACAAGTAAATCGTACCTAAGTGCATAATGTTGAACGCATGTTTTATTTGCAGTAACATAAGTATACATATGTTAAACTGAAACTGAACTTTATAACAGCAACAATTACGTTCAGTTTCTGTTTAACATCTGACAAGTACTATAGGGTTGTACATATTTAGTGTTGATACAACATTAGAATTAAAGAAAAACTAAATTATTTACAAAGTTTTGTTTTATTGCATGCCAAATCTTTAAATATAACAATAAACAATGCTTCTTTTAAAATTTGGTCTAAAACATTATAATGCTGTATGTTTAATAAATTAGTTTTAATTTTTTTTGTTTAATAAAAAAACATTGTTAAAATATTTTAACCTTTTTGCAAAGTATTTAAAAAAAAAGTACTATTAATATGATTTTTATATTGCAATTGCACCATTTAATTAAACTTTAGCACAATTAGTTCATCAATATGTGTTCTGATTGAACTGTTGACTGCTATTAAGTATCATAAAACATTGACTTTTTTAATTTTTAATAATTTCTAAAGTAGTTTGTTTCATAAAGTTTGTTATCATTTTCAAGTAAGAAGTTATTAAATAAATATTGATCAAAAACAACAAACATAAATTACCAACTGATAAAACCAAGCAACAATAGTATTATACATATATAAGTCCATTTATTAAATAATAAACATATATTTAAGTTTAAGATTTGGCATTGGTGCAAAATTGGATTACGGTTTATTGGTTAGTTAATAAACTCAAAATTGACAAAGATCTGACAGAGTAGGTTATGATAGGTTTTTCAAGTGGAAAAATAACGGGCAAAAAAAAATTATGTAAAGCTTTATCAGTAGTTCAAATCGAACATTTTAAAAAGATTTACAGAAACATTTAAAATGTTAATAGGTTTACTAAAGAAAATAGTTTTATTGAATATTTAAAATTTGTGAAAAGCGTGTTCAAGTTTACAAACAAATGTTTATAAATACATACTTACTAGAAGTAATAAAAGTTATTGTAAATAATCTAACAGACTCTATAAAAAAAACTAAACGTTTTTTTTTTAATTTGTGCAGTCTGTAATATATTTTGTCTTGTACTGAACGAAATTTCAAGACTAAACTAAAAAACATTTTATTTTATTTTATTTTTTCAATATAAACACACGCCTTTAGAAAATTAGTTACTTTATTTATGTTTTATTGAATCTTACATGTTATAAGTTAGTTTTATCCGTGACTTTTATCTTTTTTAGCTACAATTATCAAGTTTAAAATAATTGAGACGGAAACAGAAAATTATTTACCAAGTATGATTTGTTTTTTTTTTTTTTGTAAAACTTACTTTATTTTTCTAAAGAATTGACGTTGATTTTATATAATGTTCAATTTTAATTTTATAACTATGTACGCAAGACATTTTAAAAGTTCGTAGAAAGCTATTTATATATTTTAATAAAATACTGCTTGTTGCTAATAAAATTAGTAGAAAAACTTTAGATTACTTTACAAAAACGTTACTCAAATTTAATAATTTATTTAAAATAAATTATATAACTTTAAGCTTTATTCTTTAATCTATTCCAATCTCGATGTACACTAAACACTGCAAAAATTAATAACTGTTCCACTTTGTTTTTTAAAGATTAAATAAATAAATCAGCTTGACCGCTTGATATTTAAAAGCTAGATTGATGTACAAATTTGTATTATCTAGCGAAAAAAAGTATTTTAAATTGTTTTAATACCTACGTAAAATGACCAATAAGATAAATAAATTAGTATGTACATCTTTACAGCTATGAGTTTTTTTTTTTTTTGAGTAATTAAAATCGATATTTTTCAACGATAAATATGAGTTTTGTATAGCTTTCAAAGGAGTAAGAAAACAGTTTGTGCAAATTTTGTTTATTTTTTAGAGTTCTATAAATAATTTTTTGAACTTTAAATAGATAGAGTTGTTTACATAAGGTTGATACAATAACAAAGTTTACAAAATATTCGAAAAAAAAAACTTGAAAATATTTTTAGTAAATTAGTCTGATCATACATTTCAAATTAAATAGTATAAAATAAACTACTCATAAGTATATTCTGCTTTTAGTTTAAGGTTATTTGAAATGAATTTTTATGCATTTCTGCACTTAAATTTATTAAATATATAAAGTAAGTTTTTGAGAACATTACCATCAGAATTAATGGAATTTTGCATAATGGATTGTTTTAACCGCAAAATAAGTTACAAGCTTTGTGGTTAGGTAAAAATTTAAATAACTTTTAAAAAGACTTGGTATTTATTTAAAAAATTAAAATATAAAGTTCTAACTTTTTAAATGATAGAATTCATGTAATAAATAAATCTATAACAAAAATAACTACTTCATATCTTTTTGATACAACACTATAGCATCATTTATAATATAACGACTAAATCAAAAACATTTTTTATTAACTATTATACCATGGGTAAAGATTTGGCTCTTAATTTTCTTAGTTTTGTTTTGTTCTGATGAATATTCTAATTTAACTTTTGACTGTTGCAAACTTTTAATTTGATTCAGAAAATTTAATTTTAAGAAATTGAAGTTCAAAAAAGCAAACCGAGAAACACTTTTAGCTAAAAACATTTTAAAATATTTATTTGTAGTTCAAACGTTTGTAAATACTACATTTGCATTTTTAATCATGTTTTAATTAATTTTAGTTTTCAGTAAGAATACATCATATTTGTGTCTTTTAATTAAAACTTGTATAGTTTAGTTCGAAAATTCAAAAAATATTTGACAGAGGTATACCAAGATTCAACATTGTATAAAATTAAAATCTTTTTTTTATAAATGTAAATTAAATGTAAACTTTCTGGAAAAGTAATATTCAGATTTCAGAAAAATTAATATTATATACCTTACCATTTCTTAAAATTTAAATCATGTTAAATAGTGCAAGTTAAAATGTTATAATTAGTTTTTCTATTTTTTTAGTGTTGATTTTGAAAACTTTTTGTAAAACTATACATATAGAGATTAAAACCTACTTATCTTTTATTTTATTGTACAAAGCACTACGTTAAGCTAAAATAAGTTTTCTTATACAAACCTATACGCATCTAAACTAATTTTGTGTTTTAAAAACTTTATGACAGCTGATTTACTAAAAATATTAACAATAAACCAAAACAATTGTAATTTACATATTAATAACAATAAAAAAGTTAAAAAACTTTATGATTTTTAATGTGAAAAAACTCATATACAATGACCTATGTTATAACATATGTTGTGTAGTTTTTAATTGATTTTAAAACTAGTAAGTCATTTTCAGCTTACTCAACTTTAATTTAATAAAGGTTATGATACATTCAATCAGGTGTCAACAGGTATTTAGTTTTTAAGGGAAAGTTTCAAACATAAAATATATTTTCTGAAAACTTTGTAGCTTATTAAACACTTCTGTAGTAGCTTATATATTGTAAAAACTTTCATTACAAGAATTTTAACGAAATCATATTTTATTAACTAATCTGCCTTAGGTGAAGTTTATAGTTAATTTTTTTAATTAACTTTAACATGGTTTATTTGGAAACTGTAAACTTGAACTTTATTTAAAAATGTTAAGAAAAATTTAATGTGTTTTGTACTTGATAAAATAAACTAAAAATGTAAACTAAGAAACCTTTATGCAAAAAAGCATATTTTCATTTATCTTCGTGGTTTAAACACAGTATATATTACAATCGCACCTTTATTCGGGATTTTAAAACTTTTTTACTTTTAGTAGGTTTTCATTAGTTTCGTGACTTTTATCTACGGTTGAAATACGCATTGTCATGAAATTCAGATTAATTTCGACGTTGAAATACCTTTATTAACCATGATATACATTTAAAAGGGCTTCATATGAAAAAATAGCACAATTGTCTGAAAACTTGACATTAATATTTAGATTGTCTAATAAAAACTTTTTTTTCTACAAGTTTTAAATAATTTAAAATGTTACAAAATTAAATCGCTGTTCTTGATAATATTAGTATACCGTTAATATTTTATACAGATTTGAAATAGTTTTAATAAAAATAAATTAATCAATTGATTAAATGATATCGAATAACTAAATAGTTGTACATATTACATGCAATAATCTGAATATAAATTCTTTTTTCACTGTCAAAATGTTTTTTTCTTAATTTTCAGTTATTAAAAAGTCGGTTAAGTCCATCAAAAGTTATAACATTTTGACAAAACGTACAAATAAAAGTGATTGATTATATAAATAACAACTTGAGAAACAGTTTTAACTTACTTACATATAATTTAATGAAACTAATTTTAACAGACTGTACAAAACAATCTGATTGCAAATGTCCTGAAGGATACCAAAAAACTCCTGATGGTTTAAGTTGCTACCTGATTTCAGAAGAAAAAAGTTCTTTGCGCTGATGCTAACACTATGTAAGTTTTATGACGTCATAATAAAACGATTAACATTTATACAAAAATAAATATGTAACTTCTAAAAACAATGACGTTTTTTGTCATAGCTAATTTATTTTTTGCTTTTAAAATCAACAACAATTCGATATTAGGATTTTATGTATTAAATAAAAATATAAAATCCGAACCAAAAAAAAAAAAAAATTTTAAATTATGGCAGGCTTAACTGAACTGATTTATTTTTTCATATTAAACTTCAACTTTTCATTAAAATATAATTTAATACCACCTGGATTTTTGATAATTTAAATTAAAGTTATTGTTGTATCGTTATAATTTCAAAGAAAACATATTAAATGTGATTTCAATTTAATAAATTGCTACCACACCTAATGTCCTGCTTTTAAAATGCTTTTTTTTATAGTTCAAATATTTTTTCATAATTTTAAATTTATTAGTCACTTTTAATTTGTATCAGTCTGTTAGATAATTGAAAAATATTTATGTTATAAATAAATTATATAAAAAGTTATTAAGTTTAATTTAAAGTGTTCACGAGTTTTGCATGTATACTTAGGTAATTGTACATTTTGTTACTTCTTTTTTTCATTAGTTTAAACAATGTTGTTCTAAAAACTTACTTAACGTATTTTAATGTTTTATACTGTTTAACTAAAAAATTACTAATTATACTTCAACTTTACGTAATATCTAAGATTTTAAATACAAGTTAGTTTAACTTGAAATAAAATTAAGTCTTTTTTTTTGTTTATACAAAAAAAAAAAACTTGTTTTTCCTAAAACTTGTCACTTAGAAACCTTTTTAATTGATGCTTAGTAATTTGCAAATAATCATGTGGACTATTCAAATCTTTAAAGTTGTATCTAACAGTAGTTAAAATTGCATTAATTTTAAATATAAATATCTAATAGGTGGGTTTAGTTTATTATAAGGAAAAAATATTGTTTTTAGTGCAATTTTTTTATATTCGTTTTCTGTTGATGATGAAAAAACCTTAGTTTTTTTCAATATAATAGTAATTAATATAAAAGTTATAATTGTTATAAATTATTATAACACCTTTTATTGACTCAACACTTTGAACATGTACTTATTATAGCCCTCAAATAGTAAAGCCCTCAATTTAATTTAGGCATCTTGTACTAATTGTTAATATGTTTTATCTTATTATCATTAATTTTATATCAGTTAAAAATTTAAAACGATTAGTTGTAGGTTTTTATACGGAGAAGCAGTGAACAAAAATGTTTTAATTTTCATTTAAACCTAGAGAAATTTCACATAAAAACAAAGTAAAAACATATAGAATAGCATAAACTTATATAATCTAAATACGCCTACGTAGACGAAAACATTGACTGAAATTGTTCTCGACGCACGAGTAATTTAACTAAAATATCGTTAAATCATTGTCACCTTTGTGCAACTAACTTTCTTAAAGTTTTCTATCTCCATCGAGGTTTTGAAGCTAAAAGAATTGTTCCTAGTATCGTAACAGTGTACATTGAATTTATTGTCTTCTTTTCGTAAGAAATAAATCTCATGACCAATGCTGACTATCTGGGTAATGTCTACCATTGATGTTCTCACCCATTCTGGAAAAGTTTTAATATACGTGAACTTTCTTGTGACACTATCAAACACTTCAGAATTGTCAATACTACCTCCGATTATAAACATCTTGTTACCGATACTAACTGCAGAATGGTCGTACCTTGGTGATAACATGTCAGGAAAAGAACACCATTTGTTTTCATGATAATCATAAGCTTCTACTGAATTCATATCTTCTGGAAAAAAATCTGTGCAGTATTGAGGTGGGTCGCTTAACAGTGTTTCAACCATTTCAACCATCCTATATCCTCCGGATAGAACTATTCTGCCTTCATAAACTGTACAGGCAGCTTCTTTCCTACTTTCCATCATTGGTGCAGTAGAAGTCCATTTGTTTGTCTTTTTGTCGTAAAACACACATCTAATACCATTCATCGATCGGGTGTCATTTTCACAAAAAATAAACAGTTTTTGCATAAAACAACAAACACAATAAGTCGATTGATCATCAACGATGGCCGGTAAGTTTTTCCAACTTTTATTTGCAGAAGAATACATACTAATTGAAGTCAGATACTTTCTGTTGAAATGTTTGATGTCTTCTAGGATGTGTTGGTTGTAAAAGTAAATGTCAGTACCACTACTTACCGATTTAAACTTACCTTCTTTTATGAATGATCCAGGACTGCAACTGGTTGCTTCTGAAAATTTTCCTGGGACACTAGGTAGATACTCTTTAGTATCAAAGTTGCTCAGTAAGAAAGGTTCATCGAATCGTGCGGTTCCACTAAACACAGCAATACTGAATTCTTTCTGATCACAAAACCTATTTTGATACAAAACCGGAAACTGGTCACTCAAACTTTTGTTTGCAGATTTGTTGAAACTTGATGACATTTTTAATGATCTGTTTACAAAATTGTTAAACAGTTTTGAAAAATTGTATATGGTAGCTATTTCATCCTTTTTTCTTAAATTGTTCGAAAATTATTTATTATCTTTTTTATTTCTTTTTTTTTTAACCATATAACGTAAATAAGTCAAATGTTCTGAAACCATAGTTTGTAAAAAATAAACTTAGCCAAGGTATTTATTTAAACTTCGAATTTTTGATTTTAAAGTTATAAGAACTTATAAACTATACCTATTTTTAAGTAATTTACTTAACTTCCTGTACAATTAATCTAGATTGCTTTTATGGTGTTTTAGTTGATAATGACTTTGTTATTATTACAACAATAAGAAAGCTTTTGTACGCAGTAAAATCTGCGAACACTATCAATATTATTATTTTTATTGAGGATGGAATTAGTTTAGAAACTAATTTTAATCACAAAACTCCTGCAAGATAGATTGATTGGTAATTTGTCTTACTTTTTTGAAAAAAGATTCAAAACTACTTAAGTACCTACAAAAATCATCCTACAAAGTATATAAGTTCGTACCTATTACATCTTTACAGGTTATTTCTTTAAAATCAAAAAATCTTTAAAACAAGACTAAATTACGCTGGTTTTTTTCAAAAATTAAAAAAACTTAGTTTGTTTACACTATTACTGAAGTTATGATGTGTAGAATTATATATTTTTTTGTTGTTACATAATATTCTTTTAGAGTTTTAAAATTTAAAATAGTTCAAAATCAGAAAACTTTTTAGGAATAACTTCGATATAAGTATTGCTATTTACTAAACTGAACAATAAAAAAGTAATTCTTTTAAACTACTTAGAACAAACTAAAATCGACTTTAAAGTTTAATCTAGTGAACTATATCAAAAGTTTTTTAGCAATAATACGTTTTTGAACGACTTAGTTTTAAAAGTCGTAAAAAGTATAAATTTATAAGTAAGCTTGATAAATAAAATTTTATCAAGAACAAATTTATATATATATGTAGATATACGCATTATCAATTTATTTTAACATTAAGACAAGTTAAACGCTTTTAGTTTAAATCGCAAATGCTAACAGTTAAAACAGATTAACAAATGCAAACAGTAAAATTTGATAAACAAGTGATAGTTTAAAAATCTTTGTTAACCGCATAACACGCTTATTTGGTTAGCATTATTATTCAAACTAGTTAAGCTAATATAAAACACTAGTTGACTATTACTGAAAATTGTGGTGATTTTGGTTAGATTAATCATTTTTTAGCCGTAATTTATTGAATAAGTTAAAAGATTTATAGGGTAGCTCAGTTTATATAAACGACTTTTGGCTAGGTGTTTAAATTCATAGGGTAACTCAGGTCATATGACTAGCTTTATTTTGTAATAGTTTAAAAGATTAGGGTTTTTAAATAAAATTTTAAAAGTAGTCTAAGTTAAAATAATTTATATACAACATTTTTTAGACGTAATTTAGTGAATTGGATAAACTATACATTTAACGAGTAGTCATAGTTAGTTTTCAAAGGTATTATTGCTTAAGTACTTTGAATTATTTAACTATAATAACTATAAAAAGAATAATCATGTATTAAAGCTATAACATTTGATATAATAAATAAGAAACTAATAACATGGTAGATTTTTTTTATACCAATCATTTTAACATCTGTCAAGTGGAGTTTAAAAAACAGTTAGTTGTTGCAAAAGTGAAAAAGCTAAAATGAGCTTTAAAAGCTCAGTTTGTTAAATTTGTTAGTAATAACGATATAAATTATAAGGAATTATATTGGATTGGCACCTTAAAAGAAATTTAGAATAATTTTTTAACATTTAGAATTTTTTAATTCTCTACAGATTAAAAACACTATTAAATAGAAAAATTAATAGCATTCTTTTCAAATCAGATCTAATTTTATTTTCTTGTTGAAAAAAAAAATTAAGTTTTTTAGACTTTTGTAGTATGAACTTTAAGCAAATAAACATAAAATTTTTATTTTTAATCCTATATATACTTAAGCTTAAACCTCAAAATGTGTTAGATTTATCTTTTGATACCAGTAATTCTCACAAAAATCTTAGATAAAAGAAACCAAAAAATTTACATATAAACAGATACGTATTATTCCTGAGAACTATCTTTAGTTTATAAATGAACATATTTTTGTACTAAAATACAATGATAAAGGTTTTGTTTTTAAGACTGTTTTGAACTCAACAAAAATTACTTAGTTACTTACTAGTTTTATTTTAAAATAAAATCCCTCAAGCTTTATAGCATGTGTAGGACACTTAACTTATAACTTTGTTTTGTTTTGACTCATAGTTCTGAAAGGTTTTGTAGTAACATAAGTACTAATAAAAAGTTAAAGTGGAGACAAAATTCGTTAGACTTAACACATTTTTCTAAAACTGTAAGGACCTTTATTAAATATTGGAGTAACTTTGACCTTTTAAATTGACATTTAAGACTACTTAAGCAAAGATTATGTTTTTTAAAATCTGAAAATAATGTAGTTATGCAATAGGTCAAATAAATTTGTAATACGTATCTGCTTAGTTTCAAATTTATAAACAACAATGAAATTTTAGATTCTTTATACTTACTTTTAAAGATTTTTTTAAATAGAAAACTATACTTTACATTTGATAACTTATCAAAATTTAAAAGGTGTATTTTCTAACACTAAATTTTGTAGCTCACAAGTACTATACCTTGCTAACAAATGTTTAATTTATATGTTTCAATTCTTCTACACAACTCATTTATACAACATATTTCAAACAGTCAATAAAGTATTACTTATAACTAATACTATATAAATAGTTTTTACATATCAATATCATTAAACAAACTTGGATACTGTATACTTTGCACAAGTTTGTTGTTAACAATATAATGGAACATATTAGTCTTTCTTTCGTTACCTCTATTGGTAATTTACCGATTTAAAAATAAATAGTACATTTATACATTAAAGCATGATATTATATTTTTTTTATAAATGCTTGCACATTTCACAGGTCCTACATAAAACAGATATTATTAATTTACCAGTTTAAAAATATAAAACTTTTAAACGTTAAAAATTTGTTATAAATGTCTAATTTTACTGGACTCTCATACAACACGACTAATTCACCAGTTTGGAAATGGTCTGACGGTAGTAAAGCTAAATACGAAGTTACCAAAGAACTCGACAGTAAACCAGCAAGTGTCAAGAAGAGCCTATTGAAATTAGTGTTTAATTTTTTTTCTTTACACATGTCTGCTATTTATTAAGTATGTTAACCATTTTTTATTAATTTTAACTAGTATTTTTTTTAATTTTGTAGAAAATATTAATGTACTTAACTGTTTTATATAAAAGCAATTGTATAACATTTTAGTTTTAAATCAAAGTTATATTTAGTTAAAGTCATCTTTTATTCGATTTTTTTTTCTTTTAAAAACTAAAACACTTAAGTTAAGGTGGCTATAATTTGAGCTAGACAGTCAGTTTTCGCATACCTCTACATTATGCAGATTATCTGAAACTTTATTAATTTTTTAGTAAGCATAATTGTGATTAAGTTAAAAATCCTTACCAAAAATACTTCAATTATTTGCTTCTATAAATTTATTATCACTTTACTTCTATTTAAAAAGTCTTAATTTATTTTATTTCTGTACAGGCTATTGTTGTGTATTACATAATGAGTTTTTGTCATAGCTATATATATCAATCTCACAAAATACCTATAAAGACTATTTAAAAATATTTAAAATAATTATATAGCTTTTGTGTATATCATCTTAAAACTTATAAATGAATAGTTGTTACTAGCATTTAGATGATAAGGTTTGAATATAAGTTAGTAAAATTATTTAAAAACTTCTATCATCACTAAAACAGTAAATATTTTAATAAAATTGTTTTTTGACTTTCAATAACTAAAAGGTATAGATAAAACTCTAAGAAAATTTCACTTTAAATTTAAAACTACCAAATTCAGTACTATAGTATTAATTTTTTTTTACGTTAAAAAGTTTGTTAATTTAGAAAACAACTATATATGTTAGTTCCAAACGTAAATGTCAAATACTAATTAGCCAATAGAATAATTAAACTTACGTGTTAACTTTTGGGATATAAACACTAGCATTCAATAGTTTTCTTTTTAACTAAAAATATTGAAAAGTTCTAAAACATACATCTACTATTAATTAATTTAAATAAATAGTTATAAGTTGTTTTATACAATACAATTTATTTGAAGGCTTACAAACGTTTACTTTTTAGATTTTGTTTTAGCGACTTAATGTTTAAAAAACATTTGTTTTATTTTATAATTTGCTTTAAATTACTATTTACAACAAGTTTAATTAATTTTATAAAGCAAACAAGAAAATTTAAACTTCTCGATGATTTGTTAATATAAAAGTTAGTATATTTAATTTACTCGTATTTCGTGCAGTAATTCATTTATATTGTCGTTTAAATAGAGATAACACATGAGTATTTAGTTACTTATAATTACCATTTCACGTTCTAAGAAATAATTTTGTTAACAAAACAGCTTTTGAAAAAAAAAAAAT
Source organism: Thalia democratica (assembly GCF_965202585.1). Taxonomy (NCBI): domain Eukaryota; kingdom Metazoa; phylum Chordata; class Thaliacea; order Salpida; family Salpidae; genus Thalia; species Thalia democratica. The sequence continues at coordinate 65,959 of NW_028139422.1, forward strand.
AAACATAGTTTTAATTTTTTCTTTCGAACTATGTTTTTTTTTCATCATATTTTAAATTTAAACTAACGTTTCTGGAATTTTTTCCGTGCTAATTTTTTTTTTTGTTATTTTTTATAAACAGTACGTTGTTAACTTGTTTTTATGCAGTAACATACTTTTAAGTTCATTAAATTATAAGTAACGTGATACTACGAACACTACAACTATGTCACAAAATATTTGTAAAAATATCAAGTTACATATAGTTATACTTCTTTCATTTGAATATTTCCAAGTTTTTTGATTTTAAACAATTAAATTATACGATGTTTTCGTAATTTAGTATCTGAATACAGGGGCATTTTGTCTTGTTGACTTGTTTTTTTAAATTGAATGAACTTGGTTTTACTTTTTTAACCTTTAGATTGTTGTAACTGCTTCTAATAATATTTTTAAATCTAATAAAGCTACTTGCAACATCATAAACATAATAAAAAATGAAGGTAAGATTTAACTTTTAGGTCTGTAAACTTATAAACTACAAAGTTTTATTTTATCATAAAATAAGCAAACATACTTTTGAATGTTTTAAAATTAATAATTTAAACTATTTTAAATACAATAGTATTATAAATTAAACCTGCAAAAGTTATGGAATGTTGTAGATATTAATTATAAAACCGCTAAACGTGCTATTTAACAATACAATTAGTTTACAAAATAAATAAATAAACGTTTTACATCGAATAGAATTAAGGAAACCTTATTAGTGTAAATATTTAAAAAAAATTATTTAGAATTAAACGTGTTGCAAAACTTTGGGTTGTTTTTCTTAACGCAAAGAAATCTTTTTGATCATAAAAAAATTATTTTTGTATATAGCCTTAAATATATGAGTGAACTTGTTTTAGACACGAATAAAGTAATAAAGAAATACTTAATTTTGCAAAGCAAATTGTTTTTGTTTTAAATTTTAGTTTTAAGCATAACTCAAATTTGAGGAAATAAACTTGACATTTAAACTAATGACATAAGTAGTTTAAAATAATCAGTGTGAGTAGTGAAAATAAAAGATTCAGTTTGAATATTTAGAGGTTTTCTAAATAACAACAACAATTAAAACATATAAAATTTTAAGATTTTAGACAGTCTTTTTGAACCTTAAACTAACTTAAGATAAAATTCTAAAGCTTAATTTAAATCAAAAACTTTGGAAAGTTTTATTTCGTAATAAAGTCGTTTTAAAAGTAAAAACCTAAACCTTGTATGATTGTGATTAACTACGGTGATAATACTGAAACCCTATTAAATTGTCAATAACAAAATACCAAGAAGCTAATAGCTTTGTAAAAAAAATGTTTTCTACCTTTGATGTAGACATAGATGTAAATTTTGAAAACATTAACGAACTACCAAAACGTTATTAAGTTTAACGAAATATTAGTTTTAGTTTTATGTTGGAAATTTGAATGTGACTAATTAATTTGTACCGTAGCTAAACGAGCCCTTAAAAATGCTTAAACAACTTTTTATGACATGCATCACTACGTTTGTGAATAGTGAGTACAATTGTTTATTTGCACGTAGTTTCAGTAGTAATAAAGTGAGGAAAGCGGAGTTAATAAATGAGTGGAATTATTGTTATGTTACCAAATAGTGAGTTATTAGTAGTTCACACATATATATGCTAAAATGTTAATGCGGAGTTAAGAATGTGTGTGAATAGTAATTATTTGTTATAAAAGTATATACGATCAGTATGTATTACAGGAAAGTTGTACTAAGATGGGTTGATTAGTAAATTATGTGTAGAAACATTTAGTTTTATATACATGTTTCAAGTTGAGCAAGGAAAAGTAGTGAAATTTCATCGTAAGATGTGAGTGGTATTGTTTTAGGAGCACACATGATAGGTGTACAGTATAACTGGTGTACATATATTTCGTTCGCAATAGGCTAAATGATGTAAAATATAAGTTGTGTTCAAAAAAACCTTATGTAAAAGTAGCTCCGTGATTATGTTTATTAAAAGTAATGTTTAACTATAAGTTTAAACGTTTTTGAACTTTCTAACGAGTTGCTATATTGTTGATGTATTACATATTTAGATATTTCTAATTAATCAAACTTGCACAAACACAGTTAGAAAAGACTTAAAAATTTATAAATAATATATTAATAAATAAGTGTACTCATATAAAGTCTCACGGTAAAATCCAAACGATTATTTAACAATTATATTACCTTAAATTGATTTTTATGTTTATTTACAAAGCGTCTTAAAGTCTACCCATTTTAGATGTTTTTTTTTTAACAACTAGAATAAGCTTTCAACCGAAAATAATTAAAAACTTTTAAGTAATAAATGTTCACACATAACCCTTATGAAAGTATAAATTAATAAAAGCATCAGACCAATGAAACGTGATGGAATTATTGATATTTTTGTTTACAAAATAAATAACATGTAAGCGTTGCATTCAAGCAATTACTTGTAAACTTATCAATAAAGGAATTTATACCATGTTTCAACTTTTTCCAACTGTCAAAAAAAATTTACAAATTTGTAATTATTATTTTATTTTCTATTAGATTTAAAGTGTTACCAGCATAAAAAATACTGAATTAAAACTTATAATGTTAATAAATTTGATTTTTTGAAAACTAAGCTAATTCTTTTATAAGTTTTTTATATAAACAGCTTAAATAAAAAAATATACAGATACTAATTGTTGATTAAAAAGACTTTCTAAATTTTGCTCTACAAAATTTAGTGTTTATGTAACTAGTTGTTTGAATTTTTAATCCTAAACTAGAAAAAGCTATGAAACTACATTAACTTTAAGTGTTAGTGTTTTTTAGAGTTTAAATAAAAATGTTAATATCGTAAAATTGTCAGATGTACCAACAAGATATAAAATTCATGAAAAATATTATATTTTTCTTTTTTTTTTTCATTTTACCCTTTTAAATCTAAAGTACGTGAGTTTTATCTTAAAGTTTTGAAAATATACATTTATATGTACTATATGTAGTTTTTAGCAAAATAAACTAAAACTAAGGTAAGTTCCAAGTTTTTTATTTTATAAATAAACAAATTTGGAATAAATTATGTTCTAACGACTACGTAAGCTGTTAAAGTGAAATTGTTAATAAAATTCACTACGAATCAAAGTTTTTATTACAATAGATAAAATTTTATACGACTATAGCAGTTTTTGTCAAATTATCATTACATACTTGATTAAACTATTGAAAAAATATTTCAGGACTATTTCAATAAGAATGTTAGTATGTTTAAATAAATTTATTTGTTTAAGAATAAAACTAAATTAAAACCACTCACAATTCTATTTATTCTTGAACATCTAAAAACAGTTAGCAATAATAAATACAATTTATTTTCACCTCAAGCTTTTAGTCGTTTTTTAAACATTCGTTTTCTGATAAAAGCAACTTTAACAGCTTGAAATAAATCCTAACTGTTTAATTAGCTTTGAATTTATATTTACAAAAAAAAGCAGTGCTTTTTAATTTTATTTCAAAATAATTGATTTTCTAATTTCTAGAAAAACAAACTTAGGTACAGTTTACGTTAACATAATAAAAGTTTCAAGTAATTTATAGATTTAACCTTGAAACAAAGTAAGTTTCTTAGAATTGTCAACCAAGGTTGATACAAGTATAAAAGAGCCAAGGTTAAAAAACATACAAATAAAATTTATTTTTTAGTCTAAGTAAATCATTTTCACATAATAATGTTTCTCTTAAAGCAAATAAGACTTTATAAATTTAAATCTATTTCTTTTAAATAAATACTTAAGTTTTTAAAACATAATACAACATTAAATTTAAGAGACTTTCTGTTTTTTAAAACCATTTTATTTATGTTTTGGGTATAATTAAAGTTTGTTTAAACCATTTTCATAATAAGTTAAATTTTTAAAATTGTAAAAATAAGCTTTTATTTTATTTATCTAAATACAAATTAGTTAAAAATTTAGATGTCTGATTTCAACCAAACTTAAATTCAAAAAATTTCTTAATACAAGTATATTTAATTCAAACAATAAAATCCCCCAAGTTTTGTAAATATTTATATATAAAATATCAAACTTGACAAATTCTGACGTAAACGTCAAATACTTATCATTAGAAATAATTTTTATTTCAAATTTATAACAATATTTCAGTTATTTCTTTTATATCGAAAAACAGCTTTTGTTTATTGTATTATGCACACACTTTGGTATACTGCAGAAAAGTTTAAAAAAAACAATTTAAATCTAAATTTCTTCAAGCTTAAGTTGCATGCGTTAGGGCTAGACGAAATAATTGTAAACACAGTTAGAAAACACAAGTAAATTGTACGCAATAACATAATGTTGAACGCATGTTTTATATGCAATAACATAAATATACACATTTTTAACCGAAACTGAACTTGTTAAAAACAACAATTACGTTCAGTTTCAGTTAAACATCTAAAAAAATACATATATTTAGTGTTGATCAAACCTTAACCGTTTAAAGCCAGGTTACATCTGTACAAAGTTTATCTAGTTGCAAATAATTTTTTCTTCTTGTTAAAAGAATGTAAAAGCTCTTAGTCTAACACACCATAAAATAGTATACGTACTTAATTACATTTCAAACTATTTTGAAATGTTCATTAAAATGTTGTTGAAGTTTAGGCATATTTTTTCTATCAGTTTAAAAACAGATGGCTTTTTAGTTATTCGCTTGTAATGCAGCATTAAATTAAATTTAAGCTTAATTTATTTAGTGACTTTATTCTGATATAACCTTCAACTAACTTTGACTTTTATAATCTGTAATAATATAGAAAAAAAAAACATGAGCAAAATTTATTTCAATGCACTTATTACAGTATCTTACTAAAAAACTATTTATCGCAGATATAAGTTACACCTATAAGAATCATACTAAAATAGCATTATTAATTGCAACAAAGAATTTATAAAATAATCAAAAGTTAAGTTTAAGGTTTGGTGTAAATGCGAAATTGGAAAATTGGATTAAGGTTTATAAGTTGCTTAATCTTAGGAAAGATCTATCAAACAGGGTAATGATAAGTTTAGTTCAAAAACAAAATTGATTTGTAATATTCTAATCAAAAGTTAAAATCAAATACTTTAAAAAGCGTAACAAAACAATAATAAAGCTTTAGTTTTTAGCTATAGTAAAGCTAATTTGTTTATATTTTAAATTATTAATAAATGTATTCAAGTTGACCAAAGTTTTTTTTTTTCACAAATTAATACTCATTAAACATAAAAGCTAATAAAGTTAATGGAAACAATCTAAAAACGTTAACTTAAAATTAAAACAATTTTTATCGTTATGTGAAAGTTGTATATTACCTTTTTTTTTTGTTAATGAACTTACACCTTTTTATTTAAAATAAAACCAAATATTGCACATACCACAATTGCTACTTTAAATATGTTTTATCACTTTTTACTACAATTTATTAAATAATTAATGTATTTACAATACTTATTGTTCTAAGTCATAAAATAATTTTGACGCAGATAGACCATTGCTAACCATAAAACATATAAAAAAAGAGTTAGTTTCTTTGAAAATTAAAAATTTCGAATAATGTCTTGTCCTCGACAAAACATTAAACTGTATCCTGGTGTATGACTCGATAACCGAATTTGTTTTTTGTAAATCAGGTCTTTCAACCAAACTTTTTGAGCACTTATTTTTCGTCGTTAAATAAACAATACAAAGAGTTAACTAGAAAAATAGGCTAGTAGTTTATTTTTACTTTTTCAACAGCTGAAGTTACTATATAGAAGTTTTAAAAACTTTAAGTATCATACAACTAACTATTGATGGGTTTTTATTTATACTTTCAATAAGCTGTAGTTGTTTCATAAGTTGTTTTAAATGATCTTAGCCGTTTAGTTGTTGATTAAAATTCAGCTTTTAGCTTAATTGACTTTAAAACAAATAACAAAACAACTAAGTAATTTAAAGCTTTTATGTAGAACTAATATATTTTAGACTTTGTGTACATTAAACTCTGCAAACACCTAAAACTTTTAGAACTTTTATAACAGTAGAAACGTATTTAGTACAACAGTACAATGTTAATTGTATAACAGTACAATTTGACCACTAAATTTTTGTACATTACATTAATTAATAATTTTTTCCTGGTTCTTGAAGAAAAGTATATAAACTGCTTTAATACCAACATATAACGATAAGGTATATAAACAGTTTGTATTTAGTACATCTATTTATTTGTTTTAAGTTTTATTTGGTTTTATAAAAGTTTTATTTTGTTAACAATTTATGAAACATTTGTTTAACTTTTAGAGCAGAAAAAAGAAACTAGTTTTGTCTTATTTGTTGTCTATTTTTTGTAGTTTTTAAAATGTTATACAAAAATTAGTATAAAATTAAATTCAAAAAAGTACTCCAAAATAAAACTGTTAAAATCATCAATAACTGAAATAGTTATACATTAAAAGTTAGTTAGTAAAAAATCGAACTTTTTAAAAGTATAATTTGTTCTAAATAAAATCTAATTGATATTTTTTTAGATTTTTGGTTTTCGTTTTTATATACAGCACCTGTTTTGTAAATTGTGAATAGTAAGTATTTACAGAGTTTGAGTACAGATGTATAACTGCATTATAATTTATTCTAACCATAAAACAAGTCACATGAGTGTAAGTTAGTTGACAAATAATGACTAGTATTTTCAATGAATGACTGATAATGTTTAAGAGTATTTCTAACCGCAACGCACGCTTATACGATTAGTAGAACTTATGCTAACTAAGCGATTAAAGTTAATCTATAATGTACGTGTGCAAAGTGTTTGATAGTGATAATAGATTAAAACTGCAAAAAGTGTTACTAGCCTAGTAATTTTCAATACTTACTAGGAAATTGTAGTAGTTTTGTTTTTTTAATTTTTTTATTGTGGTTTGTTTAATTCAAGGTTTTTATAAAAAAAGTATTCTTGAATTGAAATAAAAAAAGATTAAACAACTACTGATTAATGAGTAGTTTCACTTAAATTAAAATACTTTGTTTTTTTTTTTGAAAATCTTTATTCTCCTAACAACTAATGAAATATTTGTATAACTTTTGGAGCAGGAAAAACAAACTAGCTTTGTGTTATCTATTATCAAATTTTTATAGCTACATACCTAAACTAAAATTTTAAATGAGCAATATAGATTTAAATTTAAAAAAAGTACTTGAAAGTAGAGCTCTTAAAATTATCAGTAAGTGAACTAGTTATACTTTTAGTTTTAAAATATAACTTGTTCTTAATAAAACCGAATTGAAATTTTTTAGGTTTTTTTTTTGTTTTTATACACATTACCTGATTTGTAAGTTGTGAAAAGAAAGTTTTTAAAAACAGTTTGGTGTACAGATGGATAAATGCATTATAATTTACTATAACCATAAAACAAGTCACATAGGTATAAGTTAGTTGACAAAAGTTAACTTGTATTTTCGATAAATGACTGATAATACTTCATTTCTAACCGCAACACACGCTTATATGGTAAGTAGAACTAAGCTAACTAAGCGATTAAGGTTGTACGTGTGCAAAGTGCTTAGTAGTGATAATAGATTAATAATTGCAATAGTTGTTACTAGCCTAATTTTTAATACTAAAGGTAACTAAACATTGTGTTTGTAGGTAAATTTCTTTTTTATGTTTTTATAGGTTTCTATCATCGATTCAATGAAAAAGTTTTCTTGAAACGAAATATAAAAGGTTTAAAACAATAGATAACTAGACTTTAAAAGGAAATAAGCTGTTTAAAAAATAAAATAACGTTCAAAGTATTTTTATAAGTGCTTCAGTGGTAACGATACCATTGATGGGAAATTTCAGTATATTATATATTTTAAACAGCACATTTTATATAATATTCAAAGTAGGACGAAAAAAGCAAGCTATTTGTATTTTAACTGTTTTAAAATATAGGTTTAATCGTTTGCTAAAAAAAGATCCTAGTGAAACAAGTTCACTGGAATATTAATAAATACAAAATGTACAGTAATCTTCCTTTATTGTACCAACATATGTTTCTGTGTGTTTCTATGCTTCTATTCTTTCATTACAGTAATTACTTTTCTACAGAACCCAGTTGAAGTGTGTTGATTCGTTAACACACATCAAATGATTAAATATTTTTGTAACAGTTCTCTCACAGGATCTTAGATAAACCTGAATCAGAACATTTACGTATAAGCAATGAAATTTTTTTATTAAGAATAACCTTCATGTTGTTAAATACAGATATAAAACAATTTATTTTAACGAACATCTTATTTGACTTTGTTAACTATTTTAATTTTAATTTAAATTTAGTTTTTGTTTTATGGCAATAATAAAACAGTTTTGTTTGTTTTTTAAGCTGTGTTTACAATCACTATATTATATTTTTAATGTATTTATAAAATGTACTTTTCAATATTTATATTAACAAAGTTAAATATTTTTAAATTCGCGTAATGAATTTTACAATTATATAGTTTTAAATAATTAAAGTCAGAATTTAAGATTAAATTGTTTTGCAAACATACTTTGTTTTAATCAGTGTATCTTTTTTGAATGTTTGGTCTGAATTTTTTGAAAAACTGGCGTTTCAAAATTACATAAGAGAAAATTATAGGTAATTATACCTTTAAAAATAGTGGAAAAAAAACTTTAATTTCTTCAACATCTTAATGTTTTAAAATACTCTAAATATATTTGAAAAATAAGTACTTTGTTTTCTAAAATTAATTTGTTATAGAAACAACTGTTGGTAACTTATCAGAGTGAAAGTAAATACTACAATAAAATTTTATACAAAAGTATTTGTAAGATTTAATATAGTCTTTTGATAGACATAAAACATGAAGATTATAATTTAGTCAGTAATGAATTTTTTAACTTAGATACGTGACAACCTTTATTAATTTACAAAACAATTAAACGTGTTAGATCCAAATGTAAATGTCAAATACTGTTTAACCAATGTAAATAGTTAAACTTAGGGATAAATAAAATGGCAAAATAAATTAACTGGAGTTCTTTGAATCTTTTGCTCTCTTTTTTTGCTTTGCGAAAGTCAAACTTTTTTTTAGTTGATTAATCTGCATTAATCTCAAATAAAGTTGTAATCTTTTAATAGTTTTTTAAACAGACTATGTATCCAATATCAAGTTTGTTAAAAAAATATTGTTAACGTGCTTGTATTTTGTGCAGTAATTTAATTGTATTTTGTACAAATTTAGATAACTTTCATAATATTAATGTTCAAGTAGTTACTATTTGTTAATTTTAAGTTTTACTAAATTTTTACTAAAACTAGTGGTTTTGGAACATGTTTTACCAACAAAACATTTTAGAAAATTATTGTTCAAATCTAAAGAAACAACTCAAAAAACTTAAGTGAACAGTTGATCTTTGGGTAAAAAAACTTAAACAAAGTTAGAGCTGTTGAAAATTTTATTTACATACTAAAATTCAGCATTTTCTTTTGAACTTAAAACTACTCCCTTACATTTTATTGCAGAAACATAATAATAAGATCATAAAGTTGTAAGTAACATGAAACTACCAACATTACAATTGTGTCATAAAACAATTGTAAAAATATTAAGTTACACTTTAGTTTTACACTTCTTTTAATTTTCTTTAATTTTGCTTTGATGTAAAATAATTTAGTCTTAGGGTTTTGTTGTCATTTAGAATTTCAATATAACAGTTTACGTCTTGAGTCAAATAAAAGTACAATAAAATCTATTAGATTTTTATATTGAACACTTTTAGATAAAGAAAGGTCAAATGTGCATGTGTCACTTTTGCAGGAAGGGTCATTTTGCAAAAGATCTAAAAAAATGAATAGAAAAAATAATAATAGACCAAGTGTTAGGGTTACGGGTAACTGTGACAGTAAAAATAGATAAATAGATATAAACAAAATAAGTATAATATTAATATGAAAACAGTAAAAATACAAAATACCGATCAATTGCAAGAATAAGGGGTAACAGTGATAGAGTAATTGAAAAATGTATACAGAAAAAATATAAAGTAAAAGAGAAGTTTAATAATAATTTTTTAGAAAATAATTTTTTAACAAGTGTCGTCTTAAAAAAGTGATGCCGTGCAAAAGTGTAAATGCAAAAGTGACCCTTCGTTTATATTTGACACCTTCTTTTTTATACACCTAGAGATTGCTTTAGATTTTTTAAAGACTTTTGAGCAAAATATTCAAGTTGTACAAAAGTTTTATAAAAATAATTTATGTAGTTTTCTAATCCACTAACTGATTGTAATTGTAAGCGATTTTTGTTGTAATCATATCTTTAAATTTTTTTTAGGTCAATTTTTTTTTCTGAAACCAAAATAAAAAGACACAAGTAATTAATTATTTCAAATTTTAGACTGTATTACTTTCAAAATTCTACAGTACTAAAATTTAAACCTGTAGAAGTTATGTAACATTGTAGATATTAATTATGGAACTGCTCAACGTGCTATATTAACAATACAATAAGTTTACAAAATAAATAAACGTGTTACATTCTAGCTTTAATGTTAAGTTTAGACGTAAATAATCAGTTTAAACACTGTTTTATTTTTTTGGAATGCAAAAATCCACCAAAAGTGTAAAAAAATATACATAATTCTTAAAAATCAGACAATTTAATTTATATTTGAAATTGTTTTGTTATTAAAAGCCTAAAAATAGTATATATTAAAACTTAAAAACCTTAAAATTGACAGTTCAGTTAATATTTCTAAAAGCCAGAAAAACATCAAATTTATTAATTACACACTTTTCATCAACTAACTTTTTATAACTTTTTTTATTTTTACTTATTTATTTTTTTTTAATTTTCAATTAAAAGTTTTCCTAATTTTGAAATAATTTAGACAGTAAAATTACTAAGTTACGCAATCAAATACATGTAATTACAAATATATTGCTGATAAATAAAATTTTTTTAATATTCTCACGGTAAAAATAGAAACAATTATTTACTAGTTATATACCATTAACTAAACTTTTAAAGATACAATGTTTATTGAGAACATTAAAAGTTTAAAATATATACTGGTTTAAAAATTGTTTTTTTAAAACGTCTTTTAAATATGTAATTTATTTAATTATTTACTTTATCTTCTCAAGAAACTATCCTCTTCTTTTCAAGTTTTTAGGAAACATTTTAAGTCTACCTAGATGAAATTTTGTAATTTTATTTTTATTTTTTAAATTTGTTCTACAGTAAAGGTAACTAAAGAAAATTTTGAACCATAATCTATGTTTGAAAATAAAACCTTTATTTATAAGTACTGTTTATCTCTTCAGCGTTTACTAAACTAATAAATATGGATCAGAGATTGTATATAAAAAAAACTTTATAGTGTTTAGTCACAAACTTTTAACTAAATTTCATCTTTTACAAACTGCAAAAAAAAATTATAAGATATGAAAATTTTATCAAAATTATCTAGATGTTTATAACAAATTTAAGCAAAACTAATACAAGTTTTAAAAATAAATCCTTAAAAATCTGCAAATTTTTGTGAACAGCAATATGTTTTTAAACATAAAATATGATTGCAACTTATTAAACTTTTTATTACATTTTTTTTTGCTTTTGTCAAGTTTATTAATTTAGAAACTTAACCAGTAACAAATAACAAACCACGAAATTAACCGAAACACTCAAATATTTAATAAAACATAGTATTGGTCCGTGTAAACTCGGTTTATAAACAAGCGTTGACAACCAACAATTACATATATATAATAATTACAAGTCTTTTGTTTTTGAGTAGTACTTTCAAGTTTAAACTAAACACTTTAAAGCGGTAAACCTGTAACATTTTAATTAATTTAACATTTTAAAACCTTAGAACTTTTAATTTCTATTGTTAAATGTAGAATGATTTTAAGCGGTGAAAAAAGTTTAAAAACTTATAAACAAGCTTTGAAGACCAATAACTACATATGATAATTACAAGTATTTCGTTTACTTTTAAGTACTTTTAAGTGTAAACTAAACTTTAAAAAGCGGGAAACCTGTAACACTTTAAAACCTTAAACTTTTTAGTTTCTATTGTTAAATGTAGAATGACTTAAAGCAGTTCACGAGTTATCATCAACCAAACAATTTGAGAATAAAATATGATTAGGTGTCAAAAACTGTTATTACATGTCACAGCATAAAAACTAAACTAGATGTTGAACATTTGTTAATACTAAAGAAAAAAAAAGTTTTTCCATCGGTTATATTTAGGTTTATGGTTATAATTATATAAAGTTGCATTTTCTAGCTAATGTTTTTTAGCCATCATGAAAACAACATATTAGGGTAGCACAATACTTGCCTAATTTACACATCTAAAACTATTAAAAATGAAAATAACAAGTTGTAAACTAAAACAAGGTTAGATCAGTTTAAACTATTTTGATTAAATTGAAAACATGGCTTAAATATTTTAATAAATTTATTTTATTTAAAAACAACAGTTAAGTACGTGTCAATATGTCACACGCATAAAATTCCAATATAAAACCGAAACTAAT